>NW_020925848.1:47370-50870 GCF_003984885.1 Neopelma chrysocephalum
CCTCCTGAAGGGCAGTGTGCCACCTTTCCTGATATCTGAGCTGTGCAACCTCCCTGGGATCATCACCTCTCCTACCTGCTTCTTGACACTCTCCAGCTCACACTGCAGCTTCTGTATCATCCTGGTCAGCTCTGAGATCTCACACTTGTTGCTCTGCAGGTCGTCACAGTATTTCCCTCTCTTGTCCTGGAGCTCCTGAAACTGGGACCAGAAAACAGGGCAATGGTCATTTTTGGGTCGGGGATGTTGCCGGGCAGAGGCCCAGGAGGGTCTCCCAGGCCTACCCTGGTTTGGTAGAAAGCATCAACTTCTTCTTTGCTCTTCTGGGCGATCTCCTGGTACCAGCACTCCACGTTCTTGATGATGCTCTCCATGTCCAGGTCCCGGTTGTTGTCCATCTTGACGATGACCGAGGTGTCGCAGAGCTGCCGATCCACCTGAGCTCGTTCCTGCGGGTTGGGAAGGGCTTAGTCAGCTCCTAAACCCTGACTTTGCAAGGCAGGGAAAAGGGCTGGGACAGAACAAGCCCTGAAGTGTCCCCGGGGATGGCTCAGCAGAAAATCCTGGGGCTGGGTGAGTCGCCACACGTCGCTGCTGACCCACTTGAGGACCTGGAGCAATCCCATCCACATCAAGGGCCAGGAATTTGGTATCCTGTCATCTCAGGCTGCTTCAGGGGTGCTAATGACAGGACTGGGCCGGGAGTTTCTTCAGCTCTAATCAGGAGCTGAAATCCGGAGGAACGAGACGGACTCATCTCTTCTCCAGGGCAGAGTTAGGACAGAGCCAATTCCTACCTGGAGCTACAGGAGGAGAGGGGGAACCACCCTATTCCCAGCATAATCATGGTAATTTTAGATCAGCTTTGTACTTCCAGGCTTTTAATTATTCCGGGCTTGGGATGAGACACGTCCCAGAGGGGTTTCAAGAGGTGGAAATTTGTGGGGTGAGACAGGACCACCAAACTGCTGGGACAGACCAGAGGGACTCACCTCCTCAAACACACATTTCAACAGCTCCAACTGCCTTCTCAACAGATCCACCTTCACCTCCAGCTCCTCCTTGTTCAGGAAGATGCAGTCTGCATCCTGAAAGAGAGGAGGGACGCACATTCCAGCCCCAACCCGGCTGGAAACGCTGGAGAAAACACACAGAAGGCAGCAAAAGTGAGACAGAAACGTGTCCCGACAAGATCCCAGGAGCAGAAAGGTGAGAGGGGGTGAGTCAGGGTGTCCTGGTGTCTCCTGGAGGAAAACCAAACCATCCCGACACGACCGACAGGAATCGGCTGATTTGTCACTCCGGACGCGGCCACAAACCCGGCACCACCTCGGGAGGGTTTAAAGGGCTTTTTTTTAATATTCTTCAAATGATTTCTGCCTTTCTGATGTCCAAGAATAAAGGAAGTGGGGAGAAGGCCAGGAAGAACCGGGTGTTCTGGTGGGACCTGTCCTGCCCTGTCCCCCTCGACAAACACCCCCTCCCGTCCCGCTCCCCGAGTGTGTTTGGGGTGACAAATCCATGGCTGCAGAGTTGATGTTGTAACACTTTTGGTGGGTTTTTTTACTAATAATTCACTATTTCAGCCAAGTTTTGCACCAGACCATCCTCCAGCAGGTAGAATAACTCCCGGGTTTGGAGCTTCTCACCTTTTTGAGCGCCACGAACTCGTTCTCCACCGTTGTGCGCCGGTTGATTTCCTCCTCGTACCTGTTGGAACAGGAGGAGGAAAAAGGGCTGAGGCAAGAAAAACTCCCAGGCAGAGGGACATCAATCATCGGGGTAAATTGTATCAGCCAGCAGGTATAAATGGCAATAACTTGGGGTTATAAATGGCAATGACTTGGGGTATAAATGACAAAACCTCCGGTATAAATGGCTATAATCTCAGGTATAAATGTCAGTAACTTCAGGAACAAATGGAAATAATCTCAGGTATAAATGGCAATAACTTCAGGTATAAATGATAATAATCTCAGATATAAATGGTAATAACCTTGGGTATAAATGATAATAATCTCGGGTATAAAAGTCAGTAAATTCAGGAATAAATGACAATAATTTCAGGTATAAATGGCAATAAGCTTGGATATAAATTATAATAATCTCAGGAATAAATGGCATTAACTTCCGGTATAAGTGATAATAATCTCAGGCATAAATGTCAGTAACTTCAGGAATAAATAACAACAACCTCGGGTATAAATGACAACAACTTCGGGTATAAATGACATTAACCAGCGGGTTTAAATGACAAGCTCCCCCTGCTCAGGCACTGCCACCGGGCACTGCCAGCTCAGCGTCTGGAGACCCGACATTAACCCACCCCGAGATCAGAAGCTCCTTCATGAGCAACCCCATTTCCAATGCAAAGAGCTCCGCGGGCAGACAGCGAGGAATGTGGAATGTGCCACCCCCAGAGCGACTGTGCCACTTCCCAAGGGGCTGTGCCAACCCCGGAGGGGCCGTGTCACCCCCCAAGGGGATGTGCCACTCCTGGAGGGGCTGTGTCACCCCCCAAGGGATCGTGCCACCCGTCTGGGAGGGAGCGAACCCAAACCATGTAATCACAGGGTCACAGAATCAGCCGGGTTGGAAAAACCCTCCAAGACCATCGAGTCCAACCCTCGCTCCAACCCCGCTGTGGTTCCCAGCCCGTGGCACTGATGCCACATCCAGTCCCACCTTAAACACCTCCAGGGACGGAGAATCCACCCCCTCTCTGGGCAGCCCATTCCAATGGCTGATCACTCTCTCTGGAAAGAATTCCTTCCTAATATCCAACTTAAACCTCCCCTGGCACAGCTTGAGACCCTCTTGTCTTACTGCTGGTTCCTGGGAGCAGAGCCCAACCCCCCCTGGCTCCCCCCTCCTGTCAGGGAGTTGCAGAGAGTGATGAGGTCTCCCCTGAGCCTCCTCTTCTCCAGGCTGAACAGCCCCAGCTCCCTCAGCCTCTCCTCACGGGAATTGTGCTCCAGACCCTTCCCCAGCCTTGCTGCCCTTCTCTGACCCTGCTCCAGCCTCTCAACACCCCAGAACGGGCAGAGGAGCCAGGGGAGCCCTTAATTGCACTTGAACTCCTCCACCAGCTGGCTCCAGCCCCTTCCTCAGTCCCTTCCCCAGCTGCCTTTCTCTGACCCTTCTCCAGACCCCCGACCCCCAAGAACAGGCAGAGGTGCCCAGGGAGCCCTTACTTGCACTTGAACTCCTCCACCAGCTGACTCCAGACCCTTCCCCAGACCCTTCCCCAGCCTCGCTGCCCTTCTCTGGTCCTGCTCCAGATCTCAGACACATGAGGAGCCCCGGAGGGTCTTACTCCACCAGCTGGCTCCAGCCCCTTCCCCAGACCCTTCCCCAGTCTCACTTCTCTGACCCTGCTCCAGACCCCCCCAAGAACGGGCAGAGGAGCTCCGGGAGCCCTTACTTGCACTTGAACTCCTCCACCAGCTGACTCCAGCCCCTTCCCCAGCCTCGCTGCCTTTCTCTGTCCCTGCTCCAGC
>NW_020925848.1:50880-60076 GCF_003984885.1 Neopelma chrysocephalum
GCCCCTTCCCCAGCCTCGCTGCCTTTCTCTGTCCCTGCTCCAGCCCCAGACTCCCCAAGAACGGGCAGAGGAGCCCCGGAGGGTCTTACTTGCACTTGAACTCCTCCACCAGCTGGCCCTCAACACCCAAGAACGGGCAGAGGAACCCCGGGGAGCCCTTACTTGCACTTGAACTCCTCCACCAGCTGACTCCAGCCCCTTCCCCAGCCCCTTCCGCAGCCTCACTGCCCTTCTCTGGCCCTGCTCCAGCCCCTGAACCCCCAAGAAATGGCAGATGAGCCCCAGGAGCCCTTACTTGCACTTGAACTCCTCGACGAGCTGGCTCGTGGCGCACTCCTCGCTGCCCAGTTTCTGCTTCTCGCAGAGCAGGCAGTCCAGGCGCTTGCGCAGGTCGCAGATGTAGTTCTCGAAGTACAGCTCCAGGTTCTTGCCCTTCTTGGGCAGCACATACTGCTGCAGGAGCCCCCACTTGGTCTCCAGCACCTTGTTCTGCTGCTCCAGGAACCGAACCTGCCGGGAAACAGCAGCTCTGGGCATAAGGAAGGGAAGGAAGGGGCTCAACGCCAGGTTTTAACTACCTGCCTGTAAATATTGGGGTGGGAGTGTGATTTTGGGGGGCTGAGGGGGAACAGCACACCGTGATCTTCAAAGTATCTGCCCCTGATTTAGAAATCAAAGTGTCATGTGTCCATCTAGAAATCACATGTCTAAATTATATGGAAATCCAGAACTCACACACCTAAATTATTCAGAAATCCATAATTCACACATTTAAATTATTCAGAAATCCAGAATTCACACATTTAAATTATTCAGAAATCCAGAATCCACACATCTAAAATATTTGAAAATCCAGAATTCACACATCTAAATTATTTGCAAATCCAGAATTCACACACCTAAATTATTCAGAAATCCAGAATTCACACACCTAAATTATTCAGAAATCAAGAGTTCAGACATCTAAATTGTTTAGAGATCTTGAATTCACATATCTAAATTATTTGGAAATCTAAAGTTCTGACATCTACATTACTTGGAAATCTCAGTGTCATGTCTGAATTATTTAGAAATCTAGAATTCACACATCTAAATTATGTGGAAATCCGGAATTCACGTACCTAAGTTATTTAGAAATCTGGAATTCACACATATTCCATACTTAGGAATCTGAATGTTGTGTCTAAATTATTTAGAAATTAATGTCATATCTAAATTATTTACAAATCAAAAAGTCCCGTGTCTACATTATTTAGAGATCTAAAAGCCCCATGCCTAAATCTGCTTTTCTCACCAATTTTTAGGGGAAAAATCTCCTCTGGATGGTGCCTGTGATGTATTTTAGGATGAGATTGAGCCCCCAGAGGGTGAAACCTCTTTGTCTCTGTTGTTTCTATGAAGGGATCCTCGGGTGACAGCTCACATTCGTTGTCTGACATTTACGTGTCCAGATCAAGATCAACATCCTTTGCCTTCAGGGTGGGGTTTGGAACATTTAAAGGCAAAGAGGGGAGGGAATTATTGGAATTTTGGGACACAAATTTGAATTGCAGGAGGAAAGATGAACCTGTGGGGGCTGTGAGTTCCGCCTGAGCTGCAGAGACAAACCCAACCTGGAACCGAGGGCGTCCAAGAGGAAACTCCTGCAGGAAGGTCCATGGCCATGACCCAAACACCACCCAACTCTGGAACCAGCACATGAAACGAGCCCTTCCCCGGGTCTGAAGGTCCCAGTCGGGACCAACACGCTCCCAAAATTATTATTAACTTGCAAAAATGGTCAAAATTATCTTAAAAGACCCAGCTCGGTGATTCAGGGCAGAACTGGACCGGGCGTTTGGAGGAGATTGGTTGACTTGTGTCATGAGCTGGGATCAACTCGTGACATGAGCTGGGCTTTGGAGGAATTTCACTGACTTATGACATGAGCTGGGTTTTGGAGGAGTTTGACTCGTGTCATAAGCTGGGTTTTGGAGAGGGTTCTTTGGCTCATGGCACAAGATGGGGTTGACTCATGTCATGAGCTGGATTTTGGAGGAGTTTGACTGACTCGTGTCATAAGCTGGGTTTTGGAGGGGGTTCTTTGGCTCATGGCACAAACTGGGATTAACTCATGTCACGAGTTGGGTTTTGGAGGGAGTTCCCTGACTCGTAGCATGAGCTGGGTTTTGGAGGGCGTTGATTTGAGTTAGTTTTTCTCCTAGAAAAGCAGTCCCGGAGCAGGTCTGGACTATTTCTAAACCCACCAGAGAGCTCTCTAAACCAGCAAACCCAACCCCCTCAAGCACGAGAGCCCCACAAACCATCCCCACCCCTCACCTTGTCGATGAAACAGGCGAACTGGGTGTTGAGGCTCTTGATCTGCTCCTTCTCCTGGCAGCGGATCTCGTGCTCCAGCGGGTCCACGCCCACGCACAGGGGCTTCAGCAGCCTCTCGTCGATGCAGATGCCCTGGATGCCGTCGCCCTTGCGCTCGGGGTACCCCCTCACCAGGCCGTACCCGCGGGGGCCGCACAGCCCCGCTCGCCCCGCGCCGGCGCCGCCGAACCCCGCGGCCCCGAACCCCAGCTCCCCGAAGCAGCCGGTGCCGCAGCCGTTGACGTAGGAGATCCTCCTGCTGCCCCCGAGGTTGCAGACGCTGCGGCTGCTGTAGGCCCCGGCCCCGCAGCGGGCGGGCGCGCAGGACGAGGCGGCGAAGCTGCGGCCGCAGATCTCCGAGGCCGAGCTGAAGCCTCGTCGCCCCAGCACCGACCTCACCGTGGGCGCCTGCCGGCTCATCGTGGCTCCTTCAGGGTTTTTTGAGGCAGCTCCGGTGCGGCAAGAGGAGCAGAGATCCCGCTGGAGCGACGCAGGGGCGCTGCCCCTTATATATCCTTCGGGAAGCCCGGCCTTGATAGGATCAGGGCGGTAATTGAGGCGCTCGAGGGTTTGGTTTGCCCGGCGGCAACAAATGCTCCTCAAAATGCAAACCAGGCCCGGCAAATAGTAACTACTGAGGAAATAAAAAGGGATCTAAAAGTGCTCTGTTTGCAAGTCGCCCTCGAATACATTAGGGTTGGAAGCGCTCCCCGAAGTTAACGCTAATTATAGTTTAGGGCAGGTTTTTGAAGGGACTCTTTGTGATTTGTTTGCGCCGTGTCGTTTGGGGTTTTGTGTCTCATGGGCCCGTGTGTGTGTCTGTGTCTCTGTGTGTGTGTGATGGGGTGTTTTGCAGACTTGCACTTTGTGGGGGTAATTTCACAATCTTTGGGTGCGGAAAAAAGGGACTCAAAGGAGAAATAAAAGAAGAAAGTCAACCCTGGAAAAACAGCGTGGAAGCTGTGCCGGGATGGATCATTTCTGCACCTGAAACACCAGTAAATTCACAGGGTTTAAGGTCTGGGTTATTATGCGAGGACTCAAAATGTCTCCCAAAAACAATCACAGGATTCTGGGGACGTGCAGAGTCCTGGACATTCCCGTGCAGGATTTCACACTGACCTCTTCCCACCACGAAATCCCAGTGAAGCAGAGGGGGTTCCACCCAGGATCTGTGACGTTTCAGTTTGCTCACAGATTTGTGTTCTGTGCCATCAGTGGCAGCTTTTCCTTGGATAACACTACAAATTCTTACCTGCCACATTAAACCTTTGGCCCCCGCTCTTTTGGAGCCCCTGCCAGGGCTGGGTGTCAGAGCCCTTTGGGATTCACCTCCCGGTTGCCTCTACAGGGAACAAAACAGGAACAATGGCCCGTTCCAGCCTGGTGAGATCCACCTCACTCCTGGAGTGACTTTGCCAGACACGTCCTTGACACTCCAACCAGGGACACCTCGGAGGGAAAGAGCCCCCAGGCCCTGCCCCGGGGGGACGGGGGTGATTCACCCTCCAAAGGGGAACGGGGAAGCCTTAATGGGTGGGTTGGGCTGGACACCAGGCCTGGCTTTGACTCACGCCAGGCAGATGAATCCCTCTCTCTCCTAATCACCAGCCCAAGGAGGTGAAGGAGGCAACATCTCCAGGCCTTCTCCAAACTGGGAAGTCAAAACAAAAGGGCTCTTTCAGCTCTTTGGGGACCAAGGGTTTGGGAGAAAAAGGGACATTATGGTACAAACAATTAAACGCCCTCGAGTCCTTCCTTGCCCGGAGGAGTCTCCATGTCACACAAAGGGATGGCAGCTGGAGAGACCCAGTGCTGTGCTCCCTCGTCCTCTTTAACCCCCTCCGAGAGCATTTCCCGAGGGTTGGGACCATAAATCCATATGGAACCTCCTCAAAACACGCAGCTTTCTAAGATCAACTTCCTAAAAAGACGACGCACGCGGCGAAACCCCGGGACGTGACGGCGGCCCCGGGATCCCCAAAGCCATTAATTGGCCCTGTAATTGCAAGCCCCGGGAGTCTGAGGGGCTGGTGGTATAAATTAGGGGTGTAAACTGCTACTCCTGCCCTCTGCAGATGGGGTAATTCCAGATATTTACGGCGTGACGTCCAGATTACACCTTTGTTCGCCGTGTTTTGCTCTCGTTGCAGTATCAGTTTAAACAAACATTGGAGGCTCCAAGCTGCACTTTGGAACTTCCCCCCGGCCCTCGAGGTTTCCAAACAAAGGCTTATCAGGAGCAAAATGCAGATTTGGCTGCGAAGAAGGGCACAAAAGGCACTTGTTGGGAGCCCTGTAGAGGAAAACTGTGCCCAGACTGGAGGTGCCCCTGCTCCCTCCCTGCACCCCATTATCCCGTCGGATGTGTGGGAGACACCTGGAATGTGGCACAGGCTGCAATTAAATGTCTGTGAACCAGCTGTGCTGCTGCAGCCCCAGTTCCCAAGCTCTCCTGAGCCACTGGTTCCCTGAGAGGGCAGAGATTTGGGGTCAGAATCGCAGAATGTTCCGAGCTGGGAGGGACCCACGAGGATCATCGAGCCCATATTTGGGGGGCAGGTTGCTCGGTGCTGGGTAACACCTGTGTGTTGGCCAAATTCCTGTTGTCTCCCCTGGATCCCAGTGGGAAGGCAGCTGAGTTTAAGGGTTTTTAGGTCTCTCCATGAGACCTCAAGAATCAACAATTTATCGTTGCGAGTGTGGAACTTGGGAAAGGGAAGAGAACTCTGGAGCAAAAACTGCGTCTTTTTGACTCAAAAAAAAGAGGAGAGGAAGGACAGAGGAAGCCAAAAAGGAAAACACTTTGGTGAGGGGGTTGGGTGAGTCATTTTGACGACTTGCAATCTCTGCCTTTGTCAGCATTTTGCTCCCTGAGCCTCTGCCCAGCAGGGAATTCATCAGGGGAACATTGAACTTCACTCATTTGCTTGTTGCCTCTGGAGGTGGATCCAGCCGGGCTCCCAGAAGGTGTTTTATGTGATAGCCTCAAAGGGCCCTGTCGGGCTCTGTAATTAGCCAGAGCCTCCCAAAAACTCGCCCCATTCAGGTCGGACGATGGCAGGAGCCTCCCTGTGCCAACCCTGTTTGATCCCGGGGAGATCGGGGCAGAACTTGGGGGTTTGTGCAGTTTCCTGGGCTCTGCAGACTCTTGTCCAAGTTGTTCATGAGATATTAAAGGATTAATTGGATGAGTGAAACCCCAAGCCAAAGTCACCCAAGGGAATTCCGTCAGCTCCTGTGCTTTTAACTCTTGTTAACCAGCCCCTGCTCCGCATCAGGATCAGGATTTTCAAAGGATGCTCCTCATGAAACCCATCAAACACTGGGTCTGGGTGCCCCTTCCTCCCTCCTTCAGCCCCCAAACCAGCCACGGATGGATCCTCATTCCCTCTGAGTCTCCCTCCCTCCCTTGGTGGCCCATGGAAGGAGATCCTCATTCCCTCTCCGAGCCTCCCTCCCTCCCTTGGTGGCCCATGGAAGGAGATCTCGGCATCTCCAGACGGTGACTCATCCCTGCCAGAGCAGCCGAGCGGGAGGAATCCACCTCTGCAGGTCCTTCCCCGTGTGATCCCCAGGGACCAGAGCCCGTCTAGACACCCAGACACCGGCCCGGCGCCCCGCCTGGGCTGCTCCAAGGGAGCTGGAATTAGTCCCCCCCTCTGGGCGCCGAATTTCCTCGGCCCCTTTGAAGTCCTAAGGAGGGCAGGGAGCGCTCCCGGATCCGCTCGGTGCCACATCGGCCCGGCCCCGGCACGGCCGAGGCTCCCGGCACAGCACAGCCCTGGTTTGATCTTCCCCAGGTCGTTGGGAACGAGTGTGGGATGGGTGGGAATCCTGGGGTGTTATCCCACTGCCCGGAACAACAAAAAAGGGGAAAAAGGGGGGGAAATATTCTGTCTTTTACGAGGTCACAGCAACATCCCTGGAAACCCACGGGATCGCTGATCCCTTCCAGGCAAAGCTGTTTTCCAGCTGGGGAATCCCAGGATATGTCGAGTTGGAAGGGACACAAGGATAATCCTGGCCCTGCACAGGACCATCCCCAAGAGATTCCCTGAGCCATCCCAAGGCAGGAATTGCCCAGGGAAGGAGGGTCAGATCCTCCCGGGAAGAACAATGAGCCAGAGGGAGGAAAATCCCTTCCTTCTGTTGTGTTTGGTTTGATTGGTGCTGCTGAACTTCTGAGGGTGTTCAGAGGTTTGTTAAATCAACTCATCCCACCTTGAAACGGTGGCTGGGGCAGTTTGGAGGTGAGAAAACCACTTTAAGCTCCTGTCACTGCCCTGATTTGTTCTCCTCTGGCATGAAAAGTGAGAGGATCGATGGGAACACCATCAACCTCGGGAGATAAACCCCCTCCTGATGGATATTTATGCCTCTTTGATTGCTCTTTTCTTGGCAGACCTTTCTTGTGGTTTCCTTCCTTACAGATGGAGCCTGATGGATTTTGTGCTTCTCCCATTTGGTTGGGAAACAAGTTCTTATCGCAGGAGGACGTGGGGGGAGAGGAAGCTCTTCCGAGTCCTGATAATTTCAGGGAGGAAAGACCTTCCCCCTGGATTCCCCCTCCGGTAAAACACGGATCTGCCCAGCTTGAGGCTCGTTCCTTTGTTCTGCCCTTTCATCAGTTTGATCACAAAACACTTCAGTGCTTTTTCAAATTGATTTTATGTTGATTTATGGTACTGATTTCTGGCTTCTTTTTTTGTTTGTTTTTTTTTTTTTTTAAATCTGCTCGAACGCACAATAAAAATAAAACCCCTTTGATCCCTTTTGAAAGCCTGAACTGCAGTGGTAGGACCTCAACGACGATGCTGAAAAACCATCCAAGCCCATTCCCGAGGGTTTTTTTCCCCATAATGACCCTATTCCAGCAGATTTGGAAGAGAAGTAGAACATGTTTTGTTGTCACAAGTCCGTGGCAGACGCGCCATAAAAATGCAAAGAGTCCGAGACGATTTTGCTTCGACTCTTCAAACGCCCATGGAATTTTGGGCAGGAGCCAAACTGGGTGCAAATCAGCCCAAATGAGTTGCTTTAAGAGGTAAATTCCATAATTTACACCGACCAAAGACTGGGATCTGCGCTGTCCCATCCCTGGAAGTGCCCCAGGCCAGGCTGGAGCCGCCTGGGACAGTGGGAGGTGGGACTGGGATGGTCTTCAAGGTTCCTCCCATCCCAACACCTTCCACGATTCCGTGGCACTCTCCAGGCAGCTCTGCTTAAAATTATTAAGATTTCTAATCCTTTCCAATTAAGGGGCATTTCTGCATTTTTGATAAAGACCAGAAATTAGCGGGTGACATATTTTTAACCTCCATCACTTTTGTTGGAAAAGGAGCCAAGAGTTTAAAGACTTGGGAGTCATCCCAGGAAAAAAGTGAGGGTTTGGTGGAACTTCTGTGTGTCCAGACACCGAGCAGGAGCTGAGAGGAGCAAGAGTGGAGTAATTACTCTTGGCTGACTCCAGAAGGGGAAATTTGGGATGAAGATTTCCTTTGTGACTTCCCTGCCCTGCACGGGGACGATCAAACCGAGCCCTTCCCTCCTCCCCGTGTCTCCACCCTGACCCTCCACCCTGACCCTCCGTCAGATGGGCTTTGATGAGTCCCACGGGGCTCCTTTCCAGAAACACTTCCCAGGGAGAAGGTCCCTGGGATTCAATCTCCCGGCTCGGGGATGGCAAAGGTTCCACCGGGAGAACTGGAAAAGGCGGGTGGGAAGCGGGACAACAGAAGTGCCCCCACACAGGCCCCGGCCCTTCAAAGAAAGAGCGGAAATCAAAAGGATTTGGGTTTTTTTCATGTTCCCAGAGTCCCCTTTTGATGTGATCCCGGGGGTGGGGTTGCTCTGATGTGGTTTCCCGATGCTGATCCGCCCCTTCCTCCTGAGTGAGGTGGAGCCGAGGGTATTTTTAGTACCAAAAGAGTGGCAGGACTTTCATTTTCCCGCTTCAGCCCTCGAATCCTGGTTGTCCCGCGGGTGAAGTTCAGCTCCAGGTGTTCCTGGGACACAGAGATCCAGTTGGAATCCTCCCCCCCTGGATGAGCTCCCGGTGCTCTTTGCAACTCCAAAGCTCTTCCCAACCCCCCCTGAGCCTCCCAGTGCCAGGAGGGGCTGAGCCCCCCCCCATCCCCAAATCCCTCCCTCCTGGGGATGCAGGTGGGAGCAGCAGGGATGGAATTCCTGCCCGGGGAGGGGAATCCTCCGTGGGGTTGGGATGCAGCACTGCAGGAGGACCTGCATCTTCTGGGCAGCCCCAGAGGGGATGGGAACCACTGCTCTGGGAAAACAAAATGGGAGTCACTAATGGGGAGGATGCAGCCTTCCTCCTCCTCCTCCACTTCCTCCTCCTTCTCCTTCTCTTTCTCTTTTTCCTCCTCTTTCTCTTCCTCCCCCCTTCTGCTCTTCCTCTTCCTCCTCCTCCTCCTCCTCCTCCTCTTCCTTCTCCTCATCTTTGTCCTTCTCCTCCTCCTCCTTCTCCTTCTCTTTCTCTTTCTCCTCCTCTTCCTCTTCCTCCCCCCTCCTCCTCCTCATCTTCCCTCTCCTCATCTTTGTCCTTCTCCTCCTTCTCCTTCTCCTTCTCCTTCTCCTTCTCCTTCTCCTTCTCCTTCTCCTTCTCCTCCTCCTCCTCCTTCTCCTTCTCTTCCTCCTCCTTCTCCTTTTCCTCCTCTTCCTCCTTCTCCTCCTCTTCATTCTCATCTTTGTCCTTGTCCTTCTCTTCCTCCTCCTCCTCCTCTTCCTCTCCAGAGCAAGGTGGTTTGTAAGGAACCAGCAAACCCTGAGCTCACTCACACACTCTCAGGGCTCCCGAGGCCAATCCCAAGGGAGAAGA
>NW_020925848.1:65076-69173 GCF_003984885.1 Neopelma chrysocephalum
CATGTCCTCGACCCCCCCAGGTGACCCCAAGCCCCCCCCCCCGGTGTCGGTGTTTCTGACACATCTCAACATTTCAACAACATCTCAACATTTCCAATCCCCAGGAAACGGGGTCACATCCCCCCTGCTCACTCCTCTCCTCGCTTTTGCAGGGATTTATGAATTTTTTAGGGATTTTTTTCCCCCTTCCCGGGCTCGTCCGAGGGGTTTTTCCCCCCCTTTCCACGGGGAGGCCGCTGGAAAACAAACCGGGAACGCGGCTGGAATTCTGTCTCCAGGAGCAGCCGATGCCAAAGGTCTCCTCGTGCCTCGTTACGTGCGAATGTTCCGCTCGGGAACGCTTTGCCCTGGGCCCGGCAGGGGGGATAATTATGGGATGGAGCAGCTGGAAAGACGAGCGGCTTAATTAGGGCTTCTTGACAGCCCCGGTAATTAATGACACCCACCCGGGGCAGGAGCCATTGAAGTGCTGGGTGTCTCCCTTAAACACAGGCGGCGTCCGCGGCATTCCCGGCTGGAAGAGCAGGATCGGAGCCCGGGAGGAGCCGCCTGGCCTGGAGCTGCTCCGACCTGGGCTTCGTTTGGTGCCTCCAGTTTGTCTCTCCTTGGGCTCAGTCCCCCCTCCTGCCCCCACGGGGGTCCTGGGGAGGGTCCTCACAGCCCCTCCCTGGGGGATTTGGGGCCCCTCGAGCCCCCCAAAAAAAAGAGTTCGCACGGGGTCTGTCTCTCCTGGCCGTGGGCAGAGCCGTGGCTGGGTCCGAGTCGTCCTCCCAAAATGAAGTTTCGAAGGCTCAGGGGGGGTTTCATCGACTTTTTGTCCACTTTCCCAATAGAACTTCTGATTTTGGGGTTTCCCACCCCGAAAGGTCCGTCCGTGGGATCAGCCTCCCCTCGGGCTCCCAGCCCGGGTGTCCCCTGGTGACCCCGAGTCCCCAGGAGGGGGGTGAGGACACCCTTGGGCTGCCCCTGGGGGGACCACGGGGTGGGCTCTGCCTCCCTGTCCCGGTGTCCCCTCGTCCCACCCCGATCCCACCCCGATCCCACCCCGATTTGCCGCAGGGGATGAGGTTTCTGTGCATCGTTGGACGGTGGGAAGCCCACAAATTTCGGACACTCCGGGTCCTCTCCGCTTCTCCCACCCTGCCTGGGGGACTGCCCGCGTTTGCTGCGGGTCCCTCCCGGCAGAGGGAGGGCTGGATGTGGCCCCCGGGCTGATCCCGGCCCACTAATCCCCTGCTAATCGCCAGGAATTTTGGAAGCAGGCCCGGCAATGAGCCCCACCATTTTTTTCGTGGTGCTACAACAGAGCCCTGACTCATTCCGGGGCTTTTTGCCAAAGAAAACTGGGAGGGAACGTCTTGTCCTGGCCCCGGCTGAGCAGCACAGAGGCCTCTCACCAGTCAGGGACTGGGAGAACTGGGGCGAAGCCACCACGGCACCACCTTTTCCTCCCGCTAGATGGGGGTGTCTGATGCCTCTTGAACGTTCCCGAATCCTTGGTTGGGCTCCTGGGACCGACAGGATGCTCTCCTGGAGTGTCCTGGAGCATCCAAAGGAGGGACATGAGGGTGGTGGTGGAAAGAAAATGGGCTGCTGGATCATCCCAGCTCAAACCTGAAGGGTCCAAAGACCTGAAATTGGGACTTGGCCATAATTTTTGGGGTCCAAAGACCTGATGTTTGGCCTTGGTCTTCCACCTGTGTGGTCCAAAGATCTGAGTCTCAGTGCTGGCCTTAAATTTGTGTGGCCCAAAGACCTGAAATTTGGCGTTGGGGATGATTTTTGGGACCCAAGGAAGGGAAAGGAAGATGGGAAGAGCCTTGAGGGGCCGTGTAAGGACACTGAGGGCACTTGGTGTGTCCAGCTGGAGCAGAGGAGGCTGAGGGGAGACCTCGCTGGGGGCTTCAGCATCGTCAGGAGGGGCAGAGGAGGGGCAGGGACTGAGCTCTGTTCTGGGGGGAGCAGGGACAGCACCCAGGGAATGTTCTGGAGCTGTGCCAGGGCAGGGGCAGGTTGGATCCCAGGGAAAGGTTCTTCCCCCCGAGGGTGGGTGGGTTGGTGGTTGGCCAAGGCTGCCAGAGCTCAAGGGGTGTTTGGATGCTCCTCTGGGGCACAGGGTGGGATTTTGGGGTGTCCTGTGCGGGGCACAGGGTTAGACTGGATGGTCCTGGTGGGTCCCTTCCAATTGGGCAGATTGTGGGATTCTGGGATGTCCTGGAGCTGTGCCAGGGCAGGGTCAGGTTGGATCCCAGGGAAAGGTTCTTCCCCCCGAGGGTGGTTGGCACTGCCCAGGCTCCCCAGGGCAGTGGGCACGGCCCCAAGGCTGCCAGAGCTCCAGGAGGGTTTGGATGCTCCTCTGGGGCACAGAGTGGGATTTTGGGGTGTCCTGTGCAGGGCTGAGGCTTGGACTGGATGGTCCCTGTGGGTCCCTTCCAGCTCAGCAGATTCTGGGATTCCACCAAACCTCTCCCTGGGGGCACCGGTCGCGCCCTCCCCCAGACCAAGACACGCACAACCAAACCCAGTTCCAAGCTTTTAGTTGCCAAAGGTTCCAAACAGCCCCAGAAAAGCTCCCAGAAAGCCCAAGGAAGGGACAGACCCCGTCACGACCCAGTCACCCCGCAGAGGGCGGGTGGAGAGTCCAGGGGATGGTTGTGCAGGAGAAGAGCTCGGGGTGATGTGGGACGTGGTGAGAGCAGCAGGAAAACCCACCCCCAGTCAGGGAACGGCTCCATCCCGTTCCACTGGTGGGATTTTGCATCCAAATGTTAGTTCTGGGCGGCATCTCCAGCGGAGCCCCGGCCGTAGGCAGAGCAGTAACCCCGGGTCGGAGAAGTCCAGCCCCGTTCCAAGGTGCATCCCCCGGTCCCGTCCCCACAGCTGAACGTCCCCTCTCCACAGGTCCCCCCTCCGTAACACCCGTCCCCCCCGGAGCAATCCCCCCCTCCAGGGCTGTACCCCACGACCCCCCCAGTGCCAGCAGGGCAGGAACCCCCAGAGCTCGACCCACAACCCCCAGAGATGGAGCTTCCTCCATATCCAGAGCCTCCTTCATATCCTGAGCCTCCTTCATATCCTGAGCCTCCTTCATATCCTGAGGTTCCTCCATACCCAGAGCTCCCTCCATACCCTGAGCCTCCTTCATATCCAGAACCTCCTTCATATCCTGAGCTCCCTCCATATCCAGAACCTCCTCCATATCCAGAGCCTCCTTCATACCCTGAGCCTCCCCCATATCCAGAGCTCACTCCATACCCTGAGCCTCCTTCATACCCTGAGCCTCCCCCATATCCAGAGCTCCCTCCACACCCTGAGCCTCCTTCTCCCCCACCAATGCACCCGCCACTGCCATAACTGGATCCTCCATGACCTGAGCTTCCTCCTCCTCCAGAGATGGAACCTCTCCTGCCTGAGCTGCCTCCATATCCAGAACTGCTTCCATATCCAGAGCCTCCTCCATATCCAGAGCTCCCTCCATACCCAGAGCCTCCTCCATATCCAGAGGTTCCTCCACACTCTGAACCTCCTTCTCCTCCTCCAATGCACCCACCAGAACTCGATCCTATGTGACCTGAGCTTCCTCCTCCAGAGATGGAACCTCTCCTGCCTGAGCTGCCTCCATACCCGGAGCCTCCTCCATATCCAGAGCTCCCTCCATATCCAGAACCACCTTCTCCCCCTCCAATACCCCCACCACTGCCATAACTGGATCCTCCATGTCCTGAGCTTCCTCCTCCTTCTCCAGAGATGGACCCTCTTCTCCCTGAGCTCCCTCCATATCCAGAACCTCCTCCGTATCCAGAGCTCCCTCCATACCCTGAGCCTCCTTCTCCTCCACAGATGGATCCACCACTGCCATAACTGGATCCTCCATGACCTGAGCTTCCTCCTCCTCCTCCTCCTCCAGAGATGGAACCTCTCCTGCCAGAGCTGCTCCCACCTCCAGAGATGGAGCCTCTCCTGCTTGAGCTCCCTCCATACCCAGAGCCTCCTTCATACCCTGAACCTCCCCCATACCCAGAGCTCCCTCCATACCCTGAACCTCCTCCCCCACCAATGCACCCACCAGAACTCGATCCTATGTGACCTGAGCTTCC
>NW_020925848.1:69183-69704 GCF_003984885.1 Neopelma chrysocephalum
TGACCTGAGCTTCCTCCTCCTCCTCCAGAGATGGACCCTCTCCTGCCTGAGCTGCCTCCATATCCAGAGCTCCCTCCATACCCAGAGCTCCCTCCATACCCTGAACCTCCTTCTCCCCCACCAACGCACCCACCGGAGCTCATTCCTCCTCCTCCAGAGATGGAGCCTCTCCTTCCTGAGCTGCTCCCACCTCCAGAGCTCATCCCCCCACTCTGGGGGCTGCACCTGCCACCTCCAGAGCTGGATCCGTGACCACCTGAGCTCTGCCCACCTCCAGACATGGAGCCTCCTCCACTGGAGCTTCCCTGTCTTCCATATCCTGAGCTCTGGCCACTCCCAGACATGGAGCCTCTTCTGCCTGAGCTGCTTCCACCTCCAGAGCTCATCCCACCGCTCTGGGGGCTGCACCTGCCACTGCCAGAGCCTGATCCATGACCACCTGAGCTCTGCCCACCTCCAGAGATGGAGCCTCTTCTGCCACAGCTGCTGCCACCTCCAGAGCTGGATCCATGGCCACCAGA
>NW_020925848.1:69714-75694 GCF_003984885.1 Neopelma chrysocephalum
CCCACCTCCAGAGCTCATCCCACCACTCTGGGGGCTGCACCTGCCACTGCCAGAGCTCTGCCCACCCCCGGACATGGAGCCTCCTCCACTAGAGCTTCCCTGTCTTCCATACCCTGAACCTCTTCCACCCCCAGACATGGATCCACCACCCCCAGACATGGATCCACAGCTACCAGAGCTCTGGCCACCCCCAGACATGGAGCCTCCACCGCTTGAGCTTCCTCCTCCATATCCTGAGCCTTTTCCTCCTCCAGACATGGATCCCCCACCCCCAGACATGGATCCACCCCCTCCTGAGCTGATGCCACCCTTGGACATGGAGCCTCCACCGCCAGAGCTTCCTCCTCCAGACATGGACCCACCTCCAGACATGGATCCTCCACTACCTGAACTTCCTCCTCCATACCCCGAGCCTTTTCCACCCCCAGACATGGATCCACCCCCAGACATGGATCCACCCCCTCCTGAGCTGCTGCCACCCTTAGACATGGAGCCTCCACCACCTGAACTTCCACCTCCACAAATGGAGCCACCAGAGCTTCCTCCTCCTCCGTATCCTGAGCCTTTTCCTCCTCCAGACATGGATCCACCCCCAGACATGGATCCACCACCCCCAGACATGGATCCACAGCTACCAGAGCTCTGGCCACCCCCAGACATGGAGCCTCCACCGCTTGAGCTTCCTCCTCCATATCCTGAGCCTTTTCCTCCCCCAGACATGGATCCACCCCCAGACATGGATCCTCCACCTCCAGACATGGATCCACCCCCTCCTGAGCTGATGCCACCCTTAGACATGGAGCCTCCTCCACCTGAACTTCCTCCTCCAGACATGGAGCCTCCACCACAGCTTCCTCCTCCATATCCTGAGCCTTTTCCTCCCCCAGACATGGATCCACCACCTCCGGACATGCCACCTGAGCTGCTGCCACCCTTGGACATGGAGCCTCCTCCACCTGAACTTCCTCCTCCACAGATGGAGCCACCAGAGCTTCCTCCTCCTCCATATCCTGAGCCTTTTCCTCCTCCAGACATGGATCCACCACCCCCAGACATGGATCCACCCCCTCCTGAGCTGCTGCCACCTTTGGACATGGAGCCTCCACCGCCAGAGCTTCCTCCTCCAGACATGGAGCCTCCACCACAGCTTCTTCCTCCATATCCTGAGCCTTTTCCTCCAGACATGGATCCACCTCCGGACATGGATCCACCTCTGGACATAGATCCACCCCCTCCCGAGCTGCTGCCACCCTTAGACATGGAGCCTCCACCACCTGAGCTTCCTCCTCCTCCATATCCTGAGCCTTTTCCTCCCCCAGACATGGAGCCACCACCTCCAGACATGGATCCTCCACCACAGCTTCCTCCTCCATATCCTGAGCCTTTTCCTCCTCCAGACATGGAGCCACCACCTCCAGACATGGAGCCTCCACCACCAGAGCTTCCTCCTCCACAGATGGAGCCACCAGAACTTCCTCCTCCTCCATATCCTGAACCTTTTCCACCTCCAGACATGGATCCACCACCAGACATGGATCCACCTCCAGACATGGATCCACCCCCTCCCGAGCTGATGCCACCCTTGGACATGGAGCCTCCACCACCAGAGCTTCCTCCTCCAGACATGGAGCCTCCACCACAGCTTCCTCCTCCATATCCTGAGCCTTTTCCTCCTCCAGACATGGATCCACCTCCGGACATGGATCCACCTCCCCCAGACATGGATCCTCCACCTCCTGAGCTGATGCCACCCTTAGACATGGAGCCTCCACCACCAGAACTTCCTCCTCCACAGATGGAGCCACCAGAACTTCCTCCTCCTCCATATCCTGAACCTTTTCCACCTCCAGACATGGATCCACCTCCAGACATGGATCCACCCCCTCCTGAGCTGATGCCACCCTTGGACATGGAGCCTCCACCACCTGAACTTCCACCTCCACAGATGGAGCCACCTGAGCTTCCTCCTCCTCCATATCCTGAACCTTTTCCTCCTCCGGACATGGATCCACCCCCAGACATGGACCCACCACCTCTGGACATGGATCCACCCCCTGAGCTGCTGCCACCCTTAGACATGGAGCCTCCACCCCCCGAACTTCCTCCTCCTCCGTATCCCGAACCTTTCCCTCCCCCAGACATGGATCCCCCCCCTCCAGAACTTCCCCCTTTTGCCCCTCCGGAGATGGGTCCCCTCATTCCACCCCCTCCGGAGCTCATTCCCCCCTTTCCGCCCTTTATCCCTCCGGGTCCCACTCCAAAGACTCCGGTCATTCCCGCCTGGTGGTCGATGACACCTGCAAGAAACGGGAATTGCGTCCACCTTGTGCTTTTCACCCCAAAACTGGGATTTGAGCATCATCCTTCCCACCCTGCTGGTCCTGGGCTTATCCCCGAAGGATCTCTGTGAGCAGAAACCAACCCAGGGAATGTTTCCTCCTTTTTCCGGGGTTTTTAACTTATTTTTAACCCGATTTCTGTCTTTTTCCCCCCCAAGAACCCTCAGTGCGGCCCTTCCTTTAGGGAGGGTCAGGACTCTGAGTTTCTCTCCCCTTTACCTGCCTCCCATTTCCACAAATTTCAGGACTAGTTTTTATTTCCACAAATTTTAGGACTGGCTTTTACTTCCACAAATTTTGGGACTAGTCTTTCTTTCCACAAGTTTTAGGACTAGTTTTTATTTCCACAGATTTTAGAAATTATTTTTATTTCCACAAATTTTAGGACTAGCTTGTATTTCCACAAATTTTAGGACTGGTTTTTATTTCCACAAATTTTAGGACTAGTCTTTATTTTCTCAAATATTAGGACTGGTTTTTATTTCCACAAATGTTAGGACTGGTTTTTATTTCCACAAATTTTAGGACTGGTTTTAATTTCCTCCCCTTCTGCCCTGCACTGCACAGACCTGTAGAGTGAGTGAGGTGATTCCCAGTTCCTCCAAATTTGGTTGGAATTAGCCAATAATTCTGAATCTGTTGATATTTTGACACATGGTCACACAAAACCTCCCCTTTGTGTCATTTCCCAAATGACTCAAGGTGGGAACTGGGATTTTTGGTTCTGATTGTGGGTGTTAAAGCCCCGAAATGGGACCAATTCTCTTAAAAAAAAAGCAAAGGAAATCCTGGGGATACTCACAGATTGTGGCCGGGGATCCCTCCTGGATCCTGTGGAGGAAAAGTGACATTGGGATAAAAAAGCCTTAAAATTAAAATTGACTCTAAAATTGACACTGAAATTCAATTCAATTTAAACTGAAATTCAAATTGACGTAGAAATTAAAATTTAAATTGAAACTACAATTACAAATTGACACTAAAATTGAAATTAAAATTGAAATTAAAATTCAAATTAAAACTGAAATGAGAAATTGAAACTAAAGTTGACATTAAAACTAAAATTAAAAATCGAAACTAAAAATTAAAACTAAAATTAAAAATCGAAACTAAAATTGAAATTAAAACAAAAATTAAAAATTGAAACTAAAATTTAAATTAAAATTGAAACTAAAAATTAAATTACAACTAAAATTAAAAAAACAAAACTAAAATTGAAATTAAACTAAAATTAAAAATTGAAACTAAAATTGAAAATAATTAAAACTAAAATTGAAACTGAAATTAAAAATAAAATTGAAATTAGAACTCAGGTTAGTGTTTCCCAGCAAGCCCAGAGAAGGCGCCTCCTCCCCGGCAGCTCCATCCCGGATATCCCGGGCTCAGATCCCAGGTTCCCACCACTGTGTTCCCATTCCTGGGTGTTCCCATCCCACCTGTGCTCCTCCTCCTCGAGGAGGGACCTGTACACGGCGATCTCCACGTCCAGGGCCACCTTGGCCTCCAGCAGCTCCTGGTGGTCACGGACAAGCCGGGCCAGCTCCTGCCGGGCCTCCCTCAGGGCCTCCTCCAGCTCCCGGAGCTGCTCCCGACCCTCCCGCAGCGCAGAGTCACCCCGCAGCTCCGCGTCCCGGATGGAGTCCTGCAGGCTGGAATTCTGCACGGGAACAAAGGGCAGCGGTCATTTCCCTTCCCTGGGGAGGGTTTGTGTTCCTGCAGGGAACAGCGGGGGAGGGATTTCATCACATCATTGCTTTTAATTTTCCACATGGAAAACCAGGGTTGGAATTTCACCAATGTCCCACCAGCAGTTTCAGTTTTCCATATGGAAAACCAGGGTTGGGATTTCACCAGTGTGCCACCAGCGGTTTTAATTTTCCATATGGAAAAACAGGGTTGGGATTTCACCACTGAGCCATCATTGGTTTTAATTTTCCATATGGAAAACCAGGGTTGGGATTTCACCAGTGTCCCACCAGCGGTTTCAGTTTCCAGATGGAAAATGAAAACCAATGATGGCTCAGTGGTGAAACTCCAACCCTGGTTTTCCAGATGGAAAACCAAAGTTGGGATTTCACCGGTGTCCCACCAGCAGTTTCAGTTTTCCATATGGAAAACCAGGGTTGGGATTTCACCACTAAGCCATCATTGGTTTTAATTTTCCATGTGGAAAACCAGGGTTGGGATTTCACCACTGAGCCATCATTGGTTTAATTTTCCATATGGAAAACCAGGGTTGGAATTTCATCCCTGAGCCCTCATTGGTTTTAATTTTCCATATGGAAAACCAGGGTTGGGATTTTACCACTGAGGATTCCCTTCCGTGGTCACGGGATCGTGGGATACCCACGGCTGGAAGGGCCCCACGGGGATCCTCGAGTCCAGCCCTGCACAGGGAAACCCAAAAATCCCACTGCTTTCAAACCCTCCCAGCATTCCTTGGAAGTTAAAGAACTTTTCTTAATGACAGAACTCCAAAAATGGGTAAATTACCCAAATTAAGTCCCAATTTAAATCCCCTTTTCCAACCCTTTCTGGCATTCCTTGGTAATTAAAGGACTTTCCTTAATGACAGAACTCCAAAAATGGGTAAATTACCCAAATTAATCCTCAGTGTGGATCTCCTTTTCCAGCCCTTTCTGGTATTCCTTGGAAATTAAAGACTTTCCTCAATACAGAACTCCAGAAGTATGTTAGACCAGGTAAATTAAATTAAATCCCAGTGTAGATCCCATTTTCCAACCCTCCCGGCATTCCTTGGAAATTCAAAGACTTTCCTTAATGACAGAACTCCAAAAATGGGTAAATTAACCCAAATTAATCCCCAGTGTGGATCCCAAGACTCTAAATCTGCTTCATTTTGAAGAGAAATCATCCCTCAGTTTGTCCCCAAAGGATCAGCTGCCCCCAGCTGCACCGAGATGCCCGGAAAAGGCGCTTGGACAGTTTGGAATTCATCAGCCTCACCCTTTTCCTGGCGACTTCAATCTCCGGCTGGAGCCTCTGGATGTGCCTGGCGAGTTCCTGGATTTCCCGGTGGCTGTTCCTCAGCTGCTCCTGTTGGTTCTCCCACGTGTTCTGCAGGTCCTGGTACTGATGGGAGGAGGGGGAAAGAGACGTTTGGGATGGTTTTGGGTTCTTTCCCGGCGGGAGGATCCGTCGTGTCCTGGTTTTCGGTGCCCACTCACCCTGCCCCGGTACATGGAGTCCACGTCGGCCGAGCTGCGGCGGGCGATGCCCTCGTATTCCCGGCGCACCTCCTCCAGGATCCCATCCAGATCCACATCCCGCCGGTTGTCCATGGACAGCACGATATCCGTGTTCCCGGCCAGGGTCTGCAGCTGGGACAGCTCCTGCAGGGACAACGGGATTGGGGTTACAGCTCCTGCAGGGAATGACAGAGTCGGGATTTTGGGACAACTCCTGTAGGGAACAGCGGGATTGGGGTTACAGCTCCTGCAGGGAACAGCGGGGTTGGGATTTTGGGAGAGCTCCTGCAGGGAACAGCGGGATTGAGGTTACAGTTCCTGCAGGGAACAGCGGGATTGGGGTTACAGCTCCTGCAGGGAACAGCAGGGTTGGGGTTTTGGGACTGCTCCTGCAGGGAACAGCGGGATTGGGGTTACAGCTCCTGCAGGGAA
>NW_020925848.1:75704-90344 GCF_003984885.1 Neopelma chrysocephalum
TGCAGGGAACAGCAGGGTTGGGGTTTTGGGACAGCTCCTGCAGGGAAAAACGGGATTGGGGTTTTGGGACTGCTCCTGCAGGGAATGACAGAGTCGGGATTTTGGGACAGCTCCTGCAGGGAACAGCAGGATTGGGGTTTTGGGATAGCTCCTGCAGGGAACAATGGGATTGGGGTTACAGCTCCTGCAGGGAACAATGGGATTGGGGTTTTGGGAGAGCTTCTGCAGGGAACAGTGGGATTGGGATTTTGGGAGAGCTCCTGCAGGGAACAGTGGGATTGGGGTTTTGGGAGAGCTCCTGCAAGGAACAACAGGATTGGGGTTTTGGGACAGCTCCTGCAGGGAACAGCGGGGTCGGGGTTTCACCACTGTCCCACCAGCAGTTTCAGTTTTCCATATGGAAAAACAGGGTTGGGATTTCACCACTGTCCCACCATTGGTTTCAGTTTTCCATGTGGAAAACCCTGTTTGTAATTTTCCCACTGTCCCACCATCAGTTTCAATTTCCAACAAGGAAAACCCAATTATATATATATATAAAATATATATTTATAATGTATTTTGATATATAAATATATTATAAATATAAGTGCAATATATTACATATAATGTAATATATAATATATATTAAGATATTTATTTTATAGCAATCATTATATTAATTAATAAATTAATTCTCCACACCACAAAGTCCCACTCAGGCAGAATTCCTGGGAATCTCCATAAAAAATACATGTTTTTAAGAGCTGAGGGGGAGATTTGAATCACTCACAGCTTCGTGCAGACACCGGAGGAACTCCAGCTCCTGCTTCAGGATTTCCACCCTCACATCCAGCTCCATTTTCCCCATGTAGGCACTGTCCAGTTCCTGGGAAAAAAACCAAAATCCATCATCACATTTACATTCCTTTGCTCCACATCCTCCACTGGAGTTCAGTTCTCGGAGTATTCCCAAAAAACCTTCAGCTCTGGGATCAAATATCGGCCCCCCAAGCTTGGATTTCATCGGAAAAGTGACGGGAACAGAGGGAAGGGGTGGAAAAAATGGGCTGGGAAATGAGCACCAAAACCTGGGGCAAAAAATGCCTTCCTGGGGAACAGGAAAAAGGTGAAAACACAGGTTTTGTTCTTTCTTTGGATAAAAAGTTGCCGAAATTCTCTATTTTCCCACGGATTTTGTTCTCCTGAGCCACCTCTAGGCAGGATTTAACCTAAAAATGACCTTCTGCTTGAGCTGGGGGGGTGAGAAGAGGGGAAAAATCAGCATTTTGGGGTTATTTCACAGAATACCCCAATATCTCGAGCTGGAATATTTGCTTTACAAAGGACCAATTCCAGAGGGAATTCTCCCTCTTCGGTCCCTTCTCTCAGTTCCTCCAGCTGGAATTAAATCCCAGCAAAACCCTCAGCTTTGGAGGACCCTGGGGGTTGTTTTATTTCTCCTTGGTAATTAAAGACTTTCCTCAATACAGAACTCCAAAAATCCATTAGAGCAGGTGAATTAACTCCAATTAAATCCCAGTGCAGATCCCATTTTCAGGGTCTCCAGTTACTCCACCTTTTTCAGCTCCACAAATTCCTCCTCCCGGGCCGTGCGGTTGTTGATCTCGTCCTCGAACCTGTGGGCAGGAAGGAGGTGGATCATTATCTATTATTAATTAATCTACACAATTAATCTATTATTATCAATTAACCTATTTCATTCATCTATTATCCATTAACCTATTTAACTCACTGTTACCTATTTTAACTTTTCGGTCAGGCAGATCAGAAAACAAAAGGGAATCACCCCAAAAAAGTTAATTTAAATCAAGGTTTCAGTTGAATTCCAATTTCTGGCAACTACAGAATGAAGCACTGAAACAACCCACAAAAAAAATGGGATAGACACAGGTTGGTCCTAAATTTAGGAATTGATAGACACAGATTGGTCCTAAACTTAGGAATTGATAGACACATATGGGTCCTAAATTTAGGAATTGATACACACGGATTGGTGCTAAATTTAGGAACTCTGGACTAAACTTCTGGACTAAACTGAAAAATTCAGAGCTGGGGATGGACATAAACTGTCTCTGGGTGCAGCTGAGCCAGAGGTGATGACTCTGCCCAACTTGACCCCCCTGTCCCTCCCACCCACAGCGGGTGCTGGGTTGATCAGGGGAGGAAGAGGAGGAGGATGGGAGGGGAGAAGGGTGGGATAAATCAACAAAAACTTCAATTTTCCTCTTATTTGAGGGGTTCAACCCTCCCCAAACTCCTCCATCCTCAAGGCCAACCCCCCCAGAGCACCCACTCCAGGCTAAGGGTGCAAAGCCGAGCTGGGAAAACCCCAGTGCCCCTTTTTCCCCCCGAATTTGGGGCTCCTTCACCTGTTTTTATACTCTTCCACCAGCTGCAGCATGTTGTAGGCCTCGGGGTCCAGCTGCTCCTTCTGGCTCTGGAGCGTCTGGAGCTGCCGCTGGAGGCTGGAGATGTAGGACTGGAAGAAGGAGGAGATGTTCCTGCTCTCCTCGGGGCCGGAGCTCTGCTGCTGCAGGAGCTGCCACTTGGCCAACAGGGCCTGGTTCTGCCGCTCCAGACACTGCACCTGGAGGGGAAAAGCAGATCCAGAGGGAAGGGATTGGAATCTCCGCCGTGGAAACAGGATGGGAGAGCTGGGAATGTTCACCCGGAGGCTCCAGGGAGAGCTTGGAGCCCCTTCCAGGGCTCCAGGAGATCTGGAGAGGGACTAGGGACGAGGGATGGAGGGACAGCACACAGGGAATGGCTTCCCACTGGGAAAGGGGGGATTTAGGTGGGATTTTGGGAAGGAATTCCTGTCTGGGAGGGTGGGGAGGCCCTGGGATGGATTTCCCAGAGAAGCTCTGGCTGCCCCTGGATCCTTGGAAGTGTCCAAGGCCAGGCTGGATCCCCTTGGGATAGCAGGAGGTGTCCCTGCCCATGGCAGGGGGTGGGATGAGCTTTAAGGTCCCTCCCAGCCCAAACCATTCCACAGTTTCATATTTTCCCCTCAACTATTCCAAGATTGAGCAGTTTTTCCTGTATTCCTGCCTGTTTATTTTCACGGAATCACTGAACATTTTGGGTTGGAAGTGACCTTTTAAAGGTCATTTTCCTTCCCTGGGGGCACCACGAACTGGAGAGGGACCTGGGACAAAGCCAGGCCAAGGGATGAGGGGCTTCCAATTGAAGAGGGGAAGGTTAGATGGGATATTGGGAAGGAATTCCTCCCTGGGAGGGTGGGGAGGCCCTGGGATGGATTTCCCAGAGGATGCCCCATCCCTGGAAGTGTCCAAGGCTGGGTTGGAGCATCCTGGGATGGTGGGAGGTGCCCCTGCCCATGGCAAGGGGTGGGATGGGATGACTTTAAGGTCCCTTCCAACCCAAACCATTCCCTGATTCCTTGACACCGAACCCGGAAATTAAGACCCAAAATTTGGGGTGGAAAAAGGGAGTCTCAGACCCTCCAATTTTTGGGGGCTGTGGATGTTTTGACCTCGTGGGTGTAACCAACCCCTTCTGTGTGGGGTCATTCAGGGAGCCCTGAGGTCTCCCCCTGTCCCAGCCCCCACAACTCCCACCCCAGCAGGGCCCGGGGTCACTCCAGAGGTGACTCCATGGGGGAATTTTGGGGCTGTTCCGCTCCTCCTGACCCCGAGGAGGACTAGGAGAGAAGCCAAGGCTGCAGAGGGAGGGAGAGCTGAGCACGAGGTGCAGAAGGAAAGTGTGGAGGCCTCTGATGGCCCGGGAGAGGCAGGACCCCCAAAGCAAAGGATTCAGAGAAGTTTTGCTTTGCTTGAGGTAAAAAAAACAGATCCAAAGGAAAAACAGGGATATCCAAATCCACCACTCATTTTTCCACCATTTTGCCACCCATAATCCCCAGGCACCGGGATAAAGGGATGGACATTCCCAGAAACCCTTTCCCTGGAAAGAGGAGCGAGTTAATGAGCCGGTGACATCCTGGTGGTTTTATTGTCCTGACACCCGGAGACACTCAGCCCAGGGCTACCAGTGATTCCCACAGCCACCTGTTGGGAGCATCCCAGCAGGAATTCACAGGGAATTCGGCCAAATCCTGGGATTTTGGGGGGAGAAGGTGCAACCCGAAGGTGTTGCCGTGACTCACACCTGCCTCAGCGAAGCAGAGCCCGGGACCCACCTTGTCGATGAAGGAGGCGAATTTGTTGTTGAGGGCCTTGATCTGCTCCTTCTCGTCCGAACGCACCCTCTGGAACTCGGGGTCC
Organism: Neopelma chrysocephalum; assembly: GCF_003984885.1. NCBI lineage: Eukaryota > Metazoa > Chordata > Aves > Passeriformes > Pipridae > Neopelma > Neopelma chrysocephalum. The sequence goes on from NW_020925848.1 coordinate 79,955, forward strand.
ACCTGCAGCTCCAGGGGCCTCAGCAGGGTGGGGTTGACGTGGACCTCCTCGATGCCTCGGAGCATCCCGGCCTGTCCCACCCCCTGTCCCTCTGCCCCGAGCCCCTCCCTGCCCGGGCTGGCCCTGGAGGTGCTTCCCAGCCCCGTTTCACCCCTTGGAAAAGCTCCCATGAAGTACCCCCTGCCATAAAACGCCCTCTCGGGTTGTCTCCAGCCTCCAAACCTCCCGTATCCCGCTCCTTCTCCGTATCCTCCGGCGGCAGAGACATTCCTGAAGCCCCCGAGGTTGTGGAGGCTCCTGCTGCCGTATCCCGGCCCAAACCCCAGGAATCTCCCGTCCCCACCACCCAACGTCCCGCAGTGGGCGGAGGAGGAGCTGAAATTCCCATCTCCGTATCTGGAGAAATATCTTCTCATGGTGTCCGGGCGGGAGAGCAGGAGATGAACCGGGTGGAGGGAAGGAGAGCCAGAGGATCCTCAGCTCCGGGAGGGGTGCGGGAAGTTCTCCGGGGAAGTTCTCCTTTATAGGTTGCCGAGGAGCTCGTCTCCATTCCCGGTTAATTAGCAGGTCCCTGCAGTTGTTGATGGGTTTGGTTCATTAGGCAGCAATTAGTGGTGCCCGGAGAGAGGCCGGATAAACACCCGGCACCGGCGGCTGGTTGTGAAACCCCGCAAATCCCAAATCCCTCCTGACTCACCGCCCTTATCTCCCCGGCCTCCCCGCAGCCCTAATTACAGTTATCCCGCTCATCCCGAGGATTGGTCGCTCCCAGATTTCCCCACCTCTTCGGGAATCTCATTTCACGGGGCACGAGGCCTCGGCGGGGTCCGGGGAGGGGTCCTGACCTCCCTTCCCCCCATCCCGGGATCACCTGCCCCACCTCCCTTGGCTTCCTCCCATTCCCAGGATATCCCCCTTTGGCTTCCCATTCCCTCTTTCCTCCCATTCCCAGGATATCCTCCTTTGGCTTCTCATTCCCTCTTTCCTCCCATTCCCAGGATATCCTCCCTTGGCTTCCCATTCCATCTTTTCTCCCATTTCCGGAATATCCTCCCTTTGGCTTCCCAGTCCCTCTTTCCTCTCATTCCCAGAATAACCTCCCTTGGTTTCTTCTCAGTCCCTCTTTTCTCCCATTCCCAGAATATCCTCCCTTGGCTTCCCATTCCATCTTTTCTTTCATTCCCAATTCCCTCTTTCCTCTCATTCCCAGAATATCCTCCCTTGGCTTCCCATTCCCTCTTTCATCCCCCTTTGGCTTCCCAGTCCCTCTTTCCTCTCATTCCCAATTCCCTCTTTCCTCTCATTCCCAAAATATCCTCCCTTGGCTTCCCATTCCATCTTTCCTCTCATTTCCAGAATATCCTCCCTTGGCTTCCCACTCCCTCTTTTCTTCCATTCCCAATTCCCTCTTTCCTCTCATTTCCACAATATCCTCCCTTGGCTTCCCATTCCCTCTTTTCCCTCATTCCCACAACATCCCATGGTAACTGTTCCTTCTGCAGGGACAGGGAAAGTCTGATCTGGTTTCCCTGCTCGTGACATAATAAAAAATACTTTATAAAACTGAAACAGTGTCTAGAAAAGGCAAAAAAAAGACGGAATTCCCTATAAGTTTTAGCTTTAAAAATGGATTTGAATAAATCCACTTTATGGCGGCAGAGTTTTAAATGGAAGATAAAAAGCTTGGAGAGAAATTTTAATCAATTAAACTAATATTTTTAATAGATTTAATTTTAAAAAATTCAACTGATCTCTTTAATTAATTTTAAAATTAAAAAATTAAATTAATCCTTTTAAATAAACCTCCTGCTGTTGTTGCTCCTGCTTTTCCGTGCGGGAATAAACCCATGGACAAAAATTCCCTGTGTGTGGGGTGGCCCCGTTTGGAAAGGGGCTCCTAAATCCCCAAAATTAGAGGCTTGGAGGGACAGGGAATTAAACAGCTGGAATATCCTGAGGTAGACAAGGCTTTGGATGCTCAGAGAGCAGATAAGGGGCTTTTCCCACGAGGACACCGAGTGTTTTCCAGCAGAAACAGTGGAAAAATCCACTTTTCCCTGCCAAAATTGGTCTCCTCCCACCTCACACCGGGAACAGCCTTTCAGACCTTCCATTTGTGCTGATTTGGGAATTAAACTTTACTAATTATCTACATTTAGCCGAGAAATTCAAACAGATTTCCCACGGAATTCCCACTTTTTATAACCCGGTCTCAAAATCTGGCTTGGATTGGGAATTCCGTGTCCTGCAGGGATTAATAAAAATGGGGAACAAACAAAAAGGTGCAATGACCAGGATTTGAAGAGTGGAGGGGGGAAGAATCTGGAAAGAGACTGGAAAGAGGTCGGAGCCAGGTGGGATTTGGGATTTTCTCCCAGGGAAGTGACGGGATGAGAGGAAACCACATCAGGCTGCACCAGGGGAGGTTTAGTTGGATCCTGGGGAAAATTCCTCAGGGAAAGGGTTGTCCAGCCCTGGCACAGGGGTGGAGTCCCCATCCCTGGAAGTGTCCAGAAATCCTGGGGATGTGGCCCTTGGGACCGTGGTCAGTGTGGCCTTGGGGGAAGGTTGGACTCGACGATCCCAAGGGATTCTCCAACCTTAAGGATTCCATGATTCCAAAGGGTTGGCTTTGGTGGCTCCGGGCGCAATTCCCCTCCATCCCCCCTCTTCCCACTTTGTGAGTGGCTCATCCCAAGGCCCAAGGAACCGGGAAATGCTCCAGATCCTCCGCAGGGATCCTGTGGGAAGTGTTCTGACCCGGGGCAGGGAACATCCACACCCCAAACCAGCCAGATCCGGGTGGGACAGCAGTGGGAGAGGGGCCCATCCCCAAAATCCCTGCCCTGGGCACTGGCTGAAGCAAAAGAAGTGGGAATTCAGAGATTCCCAGGGCATCCTGAGGCCTGAGAGATTCCCAACCCCAAACCGGAGGGAGCAGCCGCGGCCCCACGTGCCGCGGGATCGGGAGCGCGGGGTGGGAATTGTTGTGATGGGAGCTGGAGCCGGCCCAGCCCTGGCACAGCACCCCAAAAACCACACCCGGACCTGCTGAACTGGCCCCGGGAACAGGGATGGATCTGGGAGGCATCTCCGCATCCCGAGGATGGAGGGGGAGCTTCCTCTTCCTGCCCTTTGGGATCACGGGTTCATCCCTCCCCCTTCCCGGGGAACAGGGTTTTCCTGGGATCGGGGCCCTGAGGTCGCAGGGGGTTTGTCCCTGTGGGTTTGAAGGATGAATTGCAATCCCAAGGATTTGTCCCCCTTGGAGCAGGGGCAGAAACTCCACGTGTTGTTCCAGCCCATGGGACACATTGGGAAGTTCATCCCCCTGGAGAAGCCTCTGGGACAGGAGTGTCCCCTCTGGGTGGCCTGTGGACCATGAGGGAACCTGGAGAGCTCCTCAGCTCCTTCCAGAGCTGCTCCATCCTCCCTCAGGCCACCGGGATCAACGTGTTGGAACCACCCAGAAATTCCCAAAGGGACCCAAACTCCTGGAGCAGGAGGGATGCAGGAACCGGCCGAGCTCCAGGACCCACACCCCCCTCTGGTCACCTCCGGCCAACCCAACCCACAGGTGGGAATCCTGAACTCCAGGGCTCAGGCTGATGCTCCAGGAAACCCCTCAACATTCCCATGGGATTGCCTGGATCAGCTCCAAACGGGATCATGGAATGGGTTGGGTTGGATGAGACCCTAAAGATCAGCTGGTTCCACCCCCTGCCACCATCCCAGGGGGATCCAACCTGGCCCTGGACACTTCCAGGTTTGGGGCATCCTTTGGGAAATCCATTCCAGGGCCTCCCCACCCTCCCAGCCAGGAATTCCTTCCCAATATCCCACCTAAATCCCCCCTTTCCCAGTGGGAAGCCATTCCCTGTGTCTGTCCCTCCAGCCCTTGTCCCCAGTCCCTCTCCAGCTCTCCTGGAGCCCCTTCAGGCCCTGGAAGGGGTTCCAAGCTCTCCCTGGATCCTTCCCTTCTCCAGGTGGACATTCCCAGCTCTCCCAGTCTGGCTCCACAATCAAGGAATCCTGGAATGGGTTGGGTTGGAGGGACCTTAAAGCCCATCCAATCCCAGCCTGGACACCTCCTTCTATCCCAGGGGGATCCAGCCTGGCCTTGGACACTTCCAGGGATCCAGAGGCAGCCACAACTATGGAAAAACTCCAGAAAACAGAAATAAAAACAACTGAAAAAATTGGGGGGAAAAAAAAGAACTATAGAAACCACAAAGCCTAAAACGACTTAAAACTTGTGGATATCTGGGAAAAATAAACCTCAAATCACCGCAAAATACAAAGGCAGGAACTTTAAAAGCCCCGTTGGCAGAGCAGAGAGCGGATAAATGAGGATGTTAATGGGTTTATAACCACGAAATGGGTGTTACAGGGCAGCCCAGGGCCAGGGCAGCACAGTGGCAACTTCATAAATACAGTATTTAAATTTAATAGCTGCCCCGATGGAGCTGATAAACACACCTGGAGGGAGATGTGGATCTGCAGCTGCCCGAATTCCTGCATAATGAGGGCCCTGAGTCGCCTGGAAGCGGGGTTGGGATGACAGAGCCACTCGTAAAAATACCTTTAGAACCCACAGACTTTCCTTTTCTCCCACCTGGGATCGGCCCCGGCCCCTCCCTGGGTCAGCAAAGGCCGGGAGAGGAGGGAAAGAAAGGAAGGGAAGTGTCCAAAAAATGGTGGTTTTTTCAGGAAAAAGAGGTGAAATGTTGGCATTCAACCAGAAGTTTGGACTGTTTCAATCCTGGAATGTTTTGTCCCGGTTACACAGATATTCCCAGGTGGATTCCAGGGTTTAGGGGATGGGGGGATCACACGGAGATTCCCTCACCTGGATCAGAGCTGGGTGAGACTGGGAACTGCTGTGGAACCCCGGGAAAAATCCCTCTCTCGGGGAATCCTCAGAACTCCAAGAGCTGCCGACACCTGGTGATAAAAAGGGAAGTTTCCTGCGAGGAAACTGTAACTTGAGGGGATCCCAGGAATTCCAGGGAGGCATTTCCGTAAAAAGCTGCTGTTCCACAAGAGGCAAAAGAAGATTTTCCTCCCCGAAATCATTCCTAACCACCCGAGCTCCCAATCCCATCAGGCTGCACAGGACGAATCCCAAATCCCTCCCACCTGGAGCCTTCCCAGATCCCTCAAATTGCGTTTTCCTCACCAGGAAACTTCACTTTTTACTCCCAAGTGTTGGCAAGTCTTGGAATTCTGAGGATTTCCCGAGAGAGGGATTTTTCCTGGTGCTTTAACAGCAGTTCCCAGTCTCACCCAGCTCTGATCCGGGTGAGGGAATCTCTGTGTGATCCTCCTGTCCCCTAAATCCCGGATGTGGGATCCACCTGGGAACGTCTGTGTAACCGGGACAAAACATTCCAGGATTAAAACAGCCCAAACTTTTGGTCAAACACCAACATTTCACTTCTTTTTTTTTTTCCCCTGCCAAAAACCCCCCAAAACACGAGTCCAATTTTGCAATCCCGTTACCAAATTAATGGCTCTTTTAATCTGTTTTAATTAAAGGTTCCTGGTTTCGGGTTGACAGGAAGACAAACAAGTCAAGGACGTCCTCTGATGTTAAATTATCTCCTCACAAAATAACAGCTCAATTAGGAGGTGGGTTCAGCTCCTCCTTCCACCACAGGGATGTGAAAGTTCATTAATTAAGTGGAATATCAGGTGTAAAATAGAGAAGTGGTTTTTCTGCCCCTGCCGTTTTCAACAAGGGGATGTAGGGGAAGCTTGTTATTTTTTTTTTACTTGATTGGTTATTAATGATCAGCCCGAGGTCTGAGCACGTCCCACACTCAGCTGATGCCCTTGGGATGGGGAGGGAGATGGAATCTCCAAAGGGTTCCAAGAGGAGGAGGAGGGAAAGGATGGCATAGAAAAAAAAATAAACACAAAGCAAGAAAAAAAGAGGCTGAGGATGAAACTAGATTGAATCTCGGGTTAAAAGCACCAGGGGACACGAGAAAATGTGATTTTTAAAATTTTTTTTAATGTCTGCAGCAGTTTTTTGAGGGGAAAATGGTCAGTGGAGGTGGCAGCCATGGTATGAATTTACTTGATTTATTAATTTATTGATTGTTATTTATTTTTGTTCTGTCAGGGCAGGGTTTTGATCGGGATCTGCAGAGGCCACAGAACAGCCTCTCCACGGGGTTGGGGCTCGGGGACCTCCTCCCTTGGTTCCCCCAGGGGGGTAGACAAGGAACTGAGAAGGTTCCTGATACGGATCTTAGTCCCATCCCATTTCACAGGAAGCTGGAACAGCAGCTAATCCTGGCAGAGGTTTGAAGCTGGTAAACAAGGTGATTTGGCGTCCTAGAAACCCAGTGGGTCCCGGCCCTGCCTCCCCGGGGAGGTGTCACCACGCCCGGTAGGGTCACCCCACTCAGCGTCTCATCCACCTGGGGTGATATAATGGTATAAATCCCTCTCTGGGGGCAACAAGAAACTCAATTCCTGTCACCGGTTCTGCAGCGGGAGCGGCCACCGGACGAGGAGGAAGAGGTGGGTGGAGATCAGGGGAAGCCACACAAAAAGCCGCAAAACCCTTCCAGGGCCTGAAGGGGCTCCAGGAGAGCTGGAGAGGGACTTGGGACAAGGGATGGAGGGACAGACACAGGGAATGGCTTCCCACTGCCAGAGGGCAGGATTAGATGGGATATTGGGAAGGAATTCCTGGCGGGGAGGCACCGACATGGAATTCAGGGTCAGGGGTGTGAGAGGCGTCTGGAGGACACCAACAGGGTGAGGGGTGTGGGAGAGGTCTGGAGGTCACCAGCATGGCTCAGGTGTGTTTGGGTGAGGTCTGTGGGACATGGGCGCATTCAGGTGTGTGAGAGCAGCACCTGGAGGTCACCAAGAAGGTTCAGGTGTGTTTGGGTGGGATCTGGAGGTCACCAACATGGTTCAGGTGTGTGAGAGCAGGGTCTGGGGGACACAGAAGGTTCAGGTGTGTTTGGGTGGGGTCTGGGGGACATGGGCACATTCAGGTGTGTGAGAGCAGCACCTGGAGGACACTGAAGATTCATGTGTATTTGGGTGGGCTCTGGAAGACACCAGAAGGTTCAAGTGTGTTTGGGTGGGGTCTGGAGGACACCAACAAGGTTCAGGTGTGTGAGAGCAGGGCCTGGAAGACACCAGAAGGTTCAGGTGTGTGAGAGAGCAGGACCCTGTCCCTGGCACAGGCCCCAAACCCTCCAGTGGCATTTTTTGGCCACTTCCCCCACACCTGCACCAGGTGAGTCCCCAGGCCATGGGAGATGGAGACCTGATTCCACCCATGGTTCTAGTTAAGAGTGGGTATTGTCATGTCATGTCGTGTCATTCATGTGCCGTTCATGTCATGTCATCCATGTCATGTCATTCATGTCATGTCATTCATGTGCCATTCATGTCGTGTCATCCATGTCATGTCATGCCATGTCGTGTCATTCATGTCGTGTCATTCATGTCGTTTCATGTCATGTCATGCCATTCATGTTGTGCCATTCATGTCATGCTGTGTCATGTCGTGTCATGTCATGTCATTCCTGCCATGTCATTCCTGCCATGCCACACCACACAGAGTTCCACCCAACCCTGACGGGCGCCAGCAACAGAATTGGTCAGAAAAAGCCGATTTTGGGGCCGCGAGTGCAAACCTTGAGGAACATCAACCTCATCCCAAGCCCAGGGAAGAACCTGTGAGAGAGGAGAGGAGATGAAGATGAAGATGAGAGAAATACCAGCACCCAGCTGTGGAGAGTGGGCGCAAGAAGGAGCAGGAAGAGGCAACTCAGGAAGCAGCGGAGGAGGAAGAGGAGGCGATGAAGGACAAGGAGGAGGAGCAGGAGGAGCAGTAGGAGGAGGAGCAGGAGGAACAGCAGGAGGAGGAGGAAGAGGAGGCGATGGAGGACAAGGAGGATGTACAATAGGAATTGGAGGTCGTGGAGGAGGAGCAGGAGGATCAGGAGGAGCAGTAGGAGGAGGAGCAGGAGGAACAGCAGGAGGAGGAGGAGGAGGAGGAAGAGGAGGCGATGGAGGACAAGGAGGATGTACAATAGGAATTGGAGGCCGTGGAGGAGGAGCAGGAGGAGCAGGAGGAGCAGTAGGAGGAGGAGCAGGAGGAACAGCAGGAGGAGGAGGAGGAGGAAGAGAAGAAAGGCAGGGAGGAAGAGGAGGAGGAGGAAGAGGAGGCCGTGGAGGACGAGGAGGATGTGCAATAGGAATTGGAGGCCATGGAGGAGGAGAAGGAGGAGCAGGAGGAGCAGTAGGAGGAGGAGCAGGAGGAACAGCAGGAGGAGGAGGAGGAGGAGGAGGAAGAGGAGGCGATGGAGGACGAGGAGGATGTACAATAGGAATTGGAGGCCATGGAGGAGGAGAAGGAGGAGCAGGAGGAGCAGTAGGAGGAGGAGCAGGAGGAACAGCAGGAGGAGGAGGAAGAGGAGGCGATGGAGGACGAGGAGGATGTGCAATAGGAATTGGAGGCAGTGGAGGAGGAGCAGGAGGAAGAAGAGGAGGAGGAAGATATTGAATTGTAATGGGTAAATAATTGTCAATTCATAAATTGATCAATGGATCAATTGTAAACCAACAAATAAATAAATTGTCTGAACATGCTTTTGTTGCTGTGTTTAATATTTGTTCTCCGTGGATAGAATTCTCCACTCACTGCGTGTCCCCATCAGGGATTCCTGAAGTTCCGCTGTAAAACCCACGGGACTGTTTTGAGGTTTGAGGGACAAATCCCGCAGAAGTCATGGAATTCAAATTCCATTTTGATTGGTTTTGTTCTCATTTTCAGGGAATATTTCCCGTCCCAGACTCCACTGGCACAGTTTGTTCTCGGCACCACAATCGTGTGATGCACTCGGAGCAAGATGGAATTAGGCTGAGCCTTCGTAAGACCAGGTGAAAATGAAAGGAAATAGTTTATACCGTGTAGTTTGAAGATTATTCTGCCACATGGATGAGTGGTTGGATAAACCATTCGTGGGCATTCATTTGCTCATTGCATCCCAGTAATAAATATAAATAAATATAGTATAATAATATGTTATAAATCTAAAATAAATGGTATATAATTATATATAATTATTATATATTTATATTTAAGATATAAAATATATATTTATATTTATTATATGTAATTATATATAAATGAATATAATATAATATAATTGATATAATATGAATATAGGTATATTTATAGTATATACAATTTATATATAATAGATTGTATATACTATAATATAAATATATAAATATATGCATAACTATAACTATAACTATAAATATAAATATAATATAATATAAATATAAATATAAATATGCACTTATGACATCCCAGCTGAATATTCCCAACCCTGAACAAAGCAGTGCTCCATAAAAGCACTAAATAGTTGGATAAATCATTCATGGGCATTCATTTGCTTATTATATCCCTGTAATGAATATAAATATTATATATTATAAATTATAAATATATTTGTATTTATATTTATATTATATAAAATTCATATCATGTGTCTTATATATAAAAGAAATATAAGTATAAATATATTATTGTAAATGTAAATATCAATAAATATAAATAATATAAACATAAATATAAATTAAAATATAAATAAATAAAAATAAATTATAAATATGAATATGAATATGAATATAAATATAAATATAAATAATATAAATATAAATATAAATATAAATATAAATAATATAACTATAACTATAACTATAAATATAAATATAAATATAAATATAAATATAAATATAAATATAAATATAAAAAGAGATGCACGGAACAAAGCAGTGCTCCATAAAAGCGGATATTTCCTGCTCCCCCCATCCCAAACTGGGAGAATCTCCTCCGTGTTTCCAGTCTCCAACGCCAGGAACCCAAAATCCCAGTGGCTCCTCCCGTCACCAACGTCATGAGCAACAATTAAAACCCCATCCCAGCCCTAATTAGAGCCAATAAATTGGATTTCCTGGGAATCTCGTAAACCCCGCCCAGATCCCGTCCCTTCCCGTGTCCCAGTGCCAAGAACCGGCACCACCCGCACCCTGATCCCGGGTTTGGGAGAAATATCCTGGCTCTCCGACCCCCCCGGCTCCCTGCTCCTGTCAGGGGGTTTGTAGGGAAGGAAAAGGTCCCCCCCGAGCCCCCTTTTCTCCGGGATGAGCCCCCTCAGCTCCCTCGGGAGTTCTCCAGACCTTTTCCATGTCCCAGTGCCAAGAACCCGCATCCCCCACACCCTGATCCTGGCTTTGGGAGGAATATCCCGGATCTCCAACCCCCCTTGGGCTCCCCGCTCCTGCCGGGGGTTGTAGGAATGGAAAAGGTCCCCCCTGAGCCCCCTTTTCTCTGGGATGAGCCCCC
>NW_020925848.1:90354-100619 GCF_003984885.1 Neopelma chrysocephalum
GAGCCCCCTTTTCTCCGGGATGAGCCCCCTCAGCTCCCTCAGGAATTCTCCAGACCCTTCCCGTGTCCCAGTGTCAAGAACCCGCTCCAACTGCGCCCTGATCCCGAGTTTGGGAGGAATCTCCTGGATCTCCAACCCCTCCCAGCTCCCCGCTCCTGCTGGGGGTTGTAAGGATGGAAAAGGTCCCCCCTGAGCCCTCTTTTCTCTGGGATGAGCCCCCCCAGCTCCCTCGGGAGTTCTCCAGCCCCTTTCCCATCTCTGGACTCGCTCCGGCCACTCCACATCTTCCTTGGGGACCCCAAAAGTGCCCCTGGATGGGATCCAGCGGCCGAGGGGAGCCCAACCCTCCCATCCGAGCGTGGGGCCCTTGAGCAATTCCCGTGAATTCCCTTTTTTCCCGAGCGCAGCAGATGGGAAAGATAAAAACCTTCCTGGCCCCTCTCCAGGAAAAACTCCGGGAGCTCATCAAAGGCCTGTGGGTTTGGGCTTGGGCTTCCTGGGTTTCAACACCCTGGAGGATCCTCCTCCTCCTCTGCCTCCCTCCAGAGGGTGTCCCAGGGATGTTCCAGGGCCGTTCCTGTCCTTGGATTCTTCACTGGGATGAGGAAGATGAAGATGATTTCAGATTCTTCGCTGGGATGAGGAAGAGGGAGATGACTTTGGAATCTTCACTGGGATGACACCTGCTACCATCCCAGGGGGATCCAACCTGGCCCTGGACACCTCCAGGGATCCAGGGGCAGCCACAGCTTCTCTGGGAAATCCATTCCAGGACCTCCCTGCCCTCCCAGGGAGAAATTCCTTCCCAGTATCCCACCTATCCCTGCCCTTTGGCAGTGGGAAGCCATTCCCTGTGTGCTGTCCCTCCAGCCCTTGTCCCCAGTCCCTCTCCAGCTCTCCTGGAGCCCCTTCAGGCCCTCCCCTTGGAAGGGGTTCCAAGGTCTCCCTGGATCCTTCCCTTCTCCAGGGGAACCCCCCCAGCTCTTCCAGTCTCTCTCCATGCCAAAGGTTCTCCAGCCCTCGGAGCAGCTCCGTGGCCTCCTCTGGGCTCATTCCAACAGCTCCACGTCCTCCCTGTACTGGGAATCCCCCCTGGAGGCACCTCTGGATTCCGTGGCCAGGTCCCACCAACCTCCCACCCTCCAACACCCCCAAGTCCTTCTCCTCAAGTCTCTCCCTGTTCTTCCCCCCCCCAGCCCTGGTGTGTGTTTGGGATCACCCTGACCCGGGACAAACCCCGTGCCCCCTCCCCCGGGGACCTTTGGGGTGACAAAACACAGGAACATCTTCATCTCTCTGCAGTTTATTGGGAATGAAAGAACTCGGGGGTGGGAATCAGCAGGTCCACGGGACAGAAGGTGGGCGATGGAGCCCCTCACGTGCCAGGTGGGAAGGAGAGGAGGGAAAAGGATCCGTAAAACATTAAAGCTGCCAAATGACTCCACCGGGGGAAGGTGGACAATTCCAGAGACCTGTTTCTCACTCCTCGAACTGACCGTGGGGCTTCGGCCCCTCCCTCCTGCTCGGGTGGGGTCCTGCCAGGGCTGAAATGGGTGGTGGGACACCGGGGGGGGACACGGACCTTCCAAAGGGACAGGAAAGAGCAGTTGGACAGGGATTCCTCCTCAGCCAGAGCAGCGGCCCCGGGGCGGCAGCGAGGGGGGAGCTCTGAGTGCCCAGGGAGATGTTTCACCCCCTGGGGGGCTCAGCTAGGGACCAGCAGGGTGGGGTCTCACTCCAACCTCATTTAGGGATGATTTTCCCTGGGAACGGGTCGTTTCCTGCTGGATTAGGGCGGGAGGGGGGAGCTCTGAGTCCCGGGGAGATGTTTCACCCCTGGGGGGGCTCAGCAAGGGCTCAGACCGGGCCAGCAGGGTGTGGTCCCACTGCAACCTCATTTTGGGGATGATTTTCCCTGGGAACAGGTTGTTTCCTGCTGGATTGGGGCGGGAGGGGGAGCTCTGAGTCCCGGTTACCCACCGGGAGATGTTTCACCCCTTGAGGGGCTCAGCGAGGGCTCAGAGCGGTCCAGCAGGGTGGGGTCTCGCTCAGACCTCATTTAGGGATGATTTTCCCTAGGAACGGGTCGTTTCCTGCTGGATCGGGGCGGGAGGGGCTGCGCTGCTGGGGGGAGGAAGGGGAAGGAGCTGCTTTCCTTGAGAGGGCCCGGGGAGGGGGGAAGCTCAGTACTTGACCCCCGAGGACTTGACCGTGGTGGTGGTGACACATCTCCGCACCGAGGACGAGCCCCCCCCGGCCACGAAGTTTCCGGCCGAGGAGCTGCACATCCTCCCGCTGCCGGAGGAGAACCCACCGCTGAGGATCCCCCCTCCCACCCCGCAGCCGCCCCCGACGACGCTTCCTCCTCCTCCGACCACGCACACTCCTCCTGCCGCCAGCCCGTTGCCGGCCCCGAAGCCGCCGGCCCGGCCCCCGCACACGGTGGTCCTGCCCACCACGGCTGCAAGAGAAGGGGAGACCGATTGAACATCCTCGAACATCCCCGGAATCCTCAAAAAAAAAAACCCAAACCATCCCCCCCAGGATAAAGGTAATTCCCGAGAGAAAACGATGGGAAAATACTCACAGACATTGACGTTGGACGGGTTGTCTCCGCAGAGCCTGTGAAGGGAGAGGAGCACCGGGTGAGACTGAGACAAGTGAGCCCAAAACTCCATGAAATCCCCCCGATATTCCCTGGATATCCCGTTTCATTTAAGATCAGTCAAACCCACTGAGAAACGTTCCACCCTGGGACCACGTTTCCATTTTGGGCTTCAAAATTCGGAGTTAGAAAAAGGGAGGAAAATCAGATTTCAGCACCAAACGTCCTGTGAGAGGTGATGGAAGGTTAATTTGACCCGAGGAGGGGCAGGAGCTGGATCAGGCCGAGGCTGGGAGGTCTCACCTGTTCTCCTCCCCCTCCAGCAGCTTCCTGTACATGGCGATCTCCACGTCCAGCGCGATCTTGATGTTCAGCAGCTCCTGGTACTCCTTCAGCAGCCGGGCCAGCTCCTCCTTGTCCTTGCTCAGGGCACATTCCAGCTCCTCCAGCTTCCTGCGGGCGTCCTTGAGGGCCATCTCGCCCCTCTCCTCGGCCTCGGCGATGGCCGACTGCAGGTGATGGTTCTACGGGAAGGAAACGTTTCTCATTCCTGGAGAATCCTCGGGGATTCACTGGAGGGAAAACAGGCAGGAACCACCCCAGGAGGCACCAACCAGCCCTTTACCTGCTTCTTCACGTTCTCGATCTCCGTCCTCAGCCTCTGCACGTTCCTGGTCAGCTCCTGGATCTCGACCTTGGTGTTGCGGAGGTTGTCCCCGTGGCGCCCGGCCGTGCTCTGCAGCTCCTCGTACTGGTGGCACAGGGACAAAGGGACCCGTCAGTGACACGACCGACCCAGGGCTCGGGTGTTCCCCTTGCTCCAGGGGCCTCGACTCCCTCCCAGGAGCTCACCCTGCTCTGGTACCAGGCCTCGGCCTCGGCGCGGCTGTTCTGGGCGATCTGCTCGTACTGGCGCCGCACCTCCTCGATGATGCTGTCCAGGTCCAGGTGCCGGTTGTTGTCCATGGACACCACCACGGACAGGTCCCGGCTGATGGTTTGCATCTGGGCCAGCTCCTGTGACCGAGAGAGGCAGCACAGCTCAGCCTCCAGCCTAAATGGACACCCAGCCCAGCCTCGGTGTCCTTGGCCACCACACCCTCGTTAAAGCCTCGCCCAGGGGAAGGGAGAGCTCCTGGGGAGAGCTCCTACCTCCTCGTAGATGCACCTCAGGAAGTTGATCTCGTCGGTCAGAGCTCCCACCCTGGCCTCCAGCTCCACCTTGGTCATGTAGGCACAGTCCACGTCCTAAAGGAAAGATCCCACCAATGGCCAACCCCTTCCTCTAATCCCGCAGGAGCTGCTGGCTCTTTCCATTGGGACCTGCCCGTCTCAGTGCTGGGTCCTTGCAGTGTCTGTGTACCCTGTCCTGTCCCCCCCGTCCCTCCCGGTGCCTCTGCACTCACCTTCTTCAGCACCACGAACTCGTTCTCGGCCGCCGTGCGCCGGTTGATCTCCTCCTCGTACCTGGGGGGGCACAGGGCAGGGTGGCACCTCGGGCCCCTCATCCCAGTGGGACCCCCCTTCTCTCCAGGGCACCCTCAGCCCTATCCCTGCCCGTGGGGTGTCCCGGGTGGTCCCTCCCCGTCCCCCCGGGCACTCACTTGCTCTTGTACTCCTCCACGTACTGCCGCATGTTCTGCAGCTCCGACTCCAGCTGCCCCCGCTGCCCCAGCAGGTTCTCCAGCTGCCTCCTCAGGTTCTGGATGTAGTTCTCAAAGATCACATCCAGGTTCTTCCTCGGTCCCACCGGCCCCTGCTGCTGCAGCAGCTCCCACTTGGTGGAGAGCACCTTGTTCTGCTGCTCCAGGAATCGGACCTGAACCCAACAGGGGTGTGTGAGACATTCCCGAGGGAACATCCCGCTGCCCAAACCTCCTGGGAGCTCTGGGGGGCCAAGGGATCACTCCCCAAATCCCCAAGAGGACATTGCTTCCAACAGCAAAATTCCTCCCTTCTTTCTCCTTTTTTTTCCCATTTTTCTTAAATTCTCCCATTGTTCTCCTCCTACGTTTCCACTCTCTTTTTTTTATAATTAATATTATTAATTTTTTTACCTATTGGAACAATTCCATTCCAATTTTACAAACTATTTTCATTTCCAACTGGGAATGTTGCCCCACATTATTTTTTAGGAGCCTCAGATAATTTTCGACCTCCCAGTGAACGAAATCCCATTTGTCTCCATATCCAAGAACATTCCTCTCATCAGTCAATTCCAATTTCCTAATTCCAGTTCCAAATTCCAATGTATGGAAATTATTCCATAAATAAGTCACATATTTAAATAAAAGCACGGAGCACATTCATACCCAACATTCTCCCAGTTCAGACAATTTAAAGAGAACTCATCTGCACTTTGAGCTGAAATGAGGAATGGCTGGGATTTACTTGGAAGCTCATTCCTGGATTTTAAGTTCCTTGAAATAAACTTATCCCTGAGAAAGCACAGACTTAAGGGAACACTTGGATAAGGGAGTGTATCCCGATCCCTCTGGCCTGGCTGCCCAGAGGGCACCGGAGGCAAAACCAAGGGAGAACTTGGGTCAGAATTTGGGATCCACAAATATCCCTCGGTTTCTCCACAGACACAAAATTTTGGCATTTCCTCGGGAGGAGCCAAGGAAAACTCTCCCTGGCCAACACCAGTCTGAGGAGGACAACATTCATTCCACTCTCCACAGAATTCCCTCAGAATTCCCCCATCCCCGAGCAGACCCTCTCACCTTGTCGATGAAGGAGGCGAACTGGTTGTTGAGGGTCTTGATCTGCTCCTTCTCCTGGCACTTCACCTGCTGGATCTGGGGGTCGATGTCCACGTGGACGGGCCGGAGCAGGGTGGGATCCACCTGCACGGGCTGGATCCCCCCGGGGAACCCGGGGCCGCCCCGGACGGGCCCCCCAAAGCCGCACATCCCTCCTCCGACGACCCCTCCTGCGATGCCGCCGAATCCTCCCACGAATCCTCCGCTGAATCCCGGGATCCTACATCCGTAGGAGCCCCCCACGGACATCCTGGCGCTGCCCCCCAGGTTGTGGAGGCTCCGGCTGCTGAAGCCCCCGCAGCGTCCCCCTCCTCCGACCCCTCTGGACGTGGAGAAGGAGCTGTAGCTGATCCGGCTCCGGCCGCCGCTGCCTCCGAACCCGCCGCCCACGGCGGAGCAGGAGCTGAACCCTTTCCTGCTGCCCATCCCAAAGCTCCTGCACACGGACTGACGGGACATCCCGCTGTTCCACAGAGCCAAAGGTGCAGAGGACGAGGAGATCAGCAGAGCTGGGCTGGCGTCGAGGGCAGAGAGAAGTGCTCAGAGTCTTCTCTGGCCCCACGGCTCCGGGCATTCCCTTTTATCCGCTGCTGGGGGTGGGCCGGGGCGGCTTGGGCGTGAAGAGGAAACACATTTACTGTCTCCATCAGCTCCGTGCGGTTTCCAGGCTTTTGCCAAACCGGCGACTCCACCCAGAAATCCGCCTGGCCGTGCAGAAGGGGATGGGGAGGCAGGAGCAGGTTCTCCCTGGATAAGTGGACTCCCGTATCTCTCCGGCATCTAAAGAAAATATGTTTTACAGCGATGGTGTCATGTTCTTCCCTCCTCCTCCTCCCACCTCCCTCCCTGCTCCAAACGACTCCGCGCGTCGCCTGACTCGGGGTTTTTTCCCCTGACGCCCCACGCCGGGCAGGATTTTGGTGAAACCCGGCTGGGATGAGGCTTTCATTTCACAATCCCCCCACACACACCCCTCAAGCACACCCCGAATCTCCTTCCCAAGCGGAAAATTCCCGCTGGCTTTCCAAGGGGAAAAGCGCCACGTAAGGAACATTTGGCGGCCGTCAGCGTTTCTGTCTCGCCCTGGAAGGAGCTGTTTGGTCCCTTCCCAAGAGCCTCGGGTGGGTGCCTTCCCTCCAGAATGTGTCCCCCGGGGTTTGGGACAAGGATTCCGAGCACCGGAGGGGGATGAGCAAGAGAACAAGGATGTCCAGCTCCTTCCTTGTGCTTTTCCAGTGGCCACAGGGACTGTGGAGCCTGTGGAGGATGGAAAGGACGCTCGGGGCAGTCGCTGTGCTAATGAGGACTGACAGGAACGTTTAATTCCATGCACTGGCTGCCTGGTGACGGAGTTGGAAGCTCACCCGAAGGACATCCTGCAGGTGCCTCCTGGGGGGTCATTAATCAACTAAATATTTGAGTTAAATTTATGGAATTTAGGGGAAAAAAACCCCACAATATTTCCACCATTCTTATTTCCTGAAAATCATCAATAAAAGTCAATTCTGTGTTTTAAGGCATTTCAGCATTAAAACATTTCAGCAGTCCAGTGATATCCCAGATTTCAGCTTCCCGAGGGGAACATGTGCCTGTGCCGGAGTTTTGACACTCACACCTGAGATTTGGGCAGGTAAATGTGGTTTGAAGGTATCCCCAGGAATCCGCCAGAGGCCACAGACTCTGCAAACCCTTCGGAAAACCAGCCCAGGGAACCGCTTCCAAAAGCCACTGGGGAAATGAGAAACGTGGATGTTGTCAGCTGGAAGTGGGATGGGGCTGCTGGACCCTCGGGCTGGACAGAACAGAGTGGAGGGGGAAGGTTACCCTGGAGGGGGATTCAACTGCTGGCCGAGGGTTATCCCACCCCTGAGGGACTCAAAACCACTGGCCAAGGGTCATCCCACCATTGAGGGGGACTCAACACGTGGCCAAGGGTCATCCCACCCCTGAGGGACTCAAAAACACTTGGCTGAGGATTATTCCACCCTTCAGGAACCCTAAAACCATTTGGCCAAGGGTTATCCCACCCCTGAGGGACTCAAAGACACTTGGCCGAGGGTTATCCCACCCCTGAGGGACTCAAAACCATTGGCAAAGGGTTATCCCAGTCCTGAGGGACTCAGGTCATGGTTGGCCAAGGGTCATCCCACCCTTGAGGGACTCAAATGTTGGCCAAAGGTTTTCCCACCCTTGAGGGACTCAGGTGAGGGTCGGCCAAGGGTCATCCCACCCCGATGGACTCAGGGGTTGGCCAAGGGTTCTCCAGATGTGTGTTCCTGCAGCTGGAGAAGGGGCAGCACCCCCACAGCAGGGAGGGGACACCCTCCCTTCCAAAGGAGCCTGAATTGAGGAGTCTGAGTTCAGAGGGTCTTGCTTCTCCACTGTCACATCCAAGGTGGAGATTTAAGTCCTCCGGATCATCCTGCAGCCCAGAGCAGCCCCGGGGAGGTGCAGGATGGCTCTGGTTCAGCTGGAGAAAACAGGTCATCCCTTCTCCCGGGATCCCGATTTCCAAAGGGCCCCTGCCTTCCTCGGAAGGCACCGGGAGTCGCCTGGAACGTCCCATGTGGCGGCTCCACGAAGAGAGGGGGCAGATGTGCCGCGTCAGCCGGATGCCTGGGTGCTGACCACGCTCAGCTCCCGCAGATAAAACGCCCCAGATTGAGTCACTCTGACGTCTCCAGACGAGATGTGCAGATTATCCCCAACCTGGAGTCGGGCTCGGCCTCCTCCGGGTAGAACCCGACCGGCAGCCCCAGCTCCGGCTCCGGCCGAGCCCTCGGAGCTCTTGCGCAAGGAGCTGCGGCAGCAGAATCCCAGGCACTGGGGAAAGTGTGAACTCGGCAGAAAAACGTGGATGGAGGACGAGCCGGGCCCTGGCTCTGCCGAGGAGGTGTTGCAAGGGCTCCCCAAAGCAGCCCCAACGCCACGTAAAGTTGGCTGTAAAGCTTGGAAGAAACTTGCTCTTTAAAATTAGGCACCAAAGCAGGTGATTAAGCACCAAAACAGGTGATTAAGCACCGAAACAGGTGACTCCTGCCCCAAGCCAAACACCAAAGTGCTCCTGGCTCAGCTCCAGCTTCTCACAGGCATTGCCTGCTCAGCATCTTTGCTTGGATTGAACCCAGTGACGTTCCCCAGCTCCAGAGCCCTTCAAAGGGGAGGATTCCCTCTTCCAAGAGCCCACTGCCTGTCCCGGGCCTCTCCCTCAGTCTGCAGCTTCCTGACCTGCTCTGGGGACACCAGCAGCTCCCAGGGGCTGTTGTGGGACTCCTGATCCACCCCGACAGCGTTTTCTGCCTCTTTGATCTCTCCCTGTGGCGGAGGAACCACAGCACAGCTCAGATCAAACACACCAACACTCCCCTCCCAAAGCCCCTGTGGAGCTGCTCCAAATCTCTGCCTCCTGCTCCGGGAGGGAGGAAGAGCCACTGGGGGAGTTCCTCGGCTTTCCCGGGAGCTGCCGGGGCCTGGGCTCCGGGGTTTGGGATGAATCACCCCTTCCCAGCCCGCTGCGTTCCCACGGCTGGTCGGGGCCGGCTCGTGGCTCTCCGGCATTCCTGGTGCTCACATCCCACCTGGCCACAGCCCAGGTGTGCTCCAGAGCGTGCTGGGCCCACGTCCTTATCCCTGTTCCCCTCCCACGGGGCTCCTGTGCTGCCCAAAGTCCACTCCGGGGCAGGAAACTCAGATGAGCCGACAACAGACCGATCCCGCGGCTGCTCCCACCTCCCGCGGCCGGTTCCCACCAGCAGGCAGCTCGTCGGGTCTCCGCTGGTTTGACCACGAGGCACCGGGAGCGTCCCCGCCCAGATCCCGGGACTTGCTGTCGGGGGTTTCAGCAGAGCCTCCCAAAAATCACAAATCTGAGGGAGGTCGGGAAAACCCCTTTCCCGGAGCTCCGGGGACGGGGGTGTTGCCACATCTGGTGAGAGGGGGCGTGGGCAGTGAAGCCCCTCGGGGGGCCTCGAGGCAGAGCTCTAAAACCTGGGATGGGGCAGCCTGGACCTCCTCAAGGGCTGGGAAGGTGCTGGACCCCCCCGTGCTGGAGGTTTCCAGGCCCAACAGCTGCAGTGGTAACGACTCCACAGGGTTCCAAGGGGGAGCTGGGTGGTTCCCCAAATCAGGAGACGCCCCAAAATCGAGCAGCCTCCTGGATTTCTCCAGCTCGGGCTCCTGCTGTCAGTGAGCGCTGTGTGAGCGGAGCGTTCAGCCCCCACAGCTCGGGTTTGTGGCTCCAGGGGAGAGCCAAGAGGCATCACCTGAGCTTGGGCACTGCCCTGCTCCATCCCCACACCTCTGGAGTTCCCTCAAAGCACGATCACAACACGTCGGGCAGCAGAACGACCCCCAAATGCCCACCCAGCTCCTTCCCCGCCCTGGGACAGCTCCCGAAGCAGCGACACAACGAGCCGGTGAATGTTCTCTGCAGTTTATTGGGAATGGCAACATCCCGGGGGAGGAGGGCGGGACACGCACGGAGGGTGGGCCACAAACACGGGACAGAGCGGGGAAGGGGAGTTTTATACAGGTTTGCCACGAGAAATGTCCAACCCAGCGAGGGGGGGCAGCTCCCCGTGCCGGGACCCCGCCGGCATCGCCCCCGGACCCCGCGCGGCACCGGGAGCGGGGCCGAGCCGGGCGGGGGGGACGCGGCTCGTCCCACGGCGGGGCGGCCGAGCTGGGGGTCGGGGGGCTGGGGCTGCTGCCGGCGGGACGGAGGAGCTGCTGCTGCTGCTCGGCGGGGCTCAGAACCGCACCCCCGAGGACTTCACCGAGGTGGTGGTGACGCATCTCCGCACCGAGGACGAGCCCCCGCCGGAGCCGCACATCCTCCCGCTGCCGGAGGAGAAGCCCCCGCCGTACATCCCCCCGCCCATCCCGCAGCTGCCGCC
>NW_020925848.1:100629-107016 GCF_003984885.1 Neopelma chrysocephalum
ACCACGGACAGGTCCCGGCTGATGGTTTGCATCTGGGCCAGCTCCTGTGACCGAGAGAGGCAGCACAGCTCAGCCTCCAGCCTAAATGGACACCCAGCCCAGCCTCGGTGTCCTTGGCCACCACACCCTCGTTAAAGCTGTGCCCAGGGGAAGGGAGAGCTCCTGGGGAGAGCTCCCGGGGAGAGCCCCTACCTCCTCGTAGATGGCCCTCAGGAAGTTGATCTCGTCGGTCAGAGCTCCCACCCTGGCCTCCAGCTCCACCTTGGTCATGTAGGCCGAGTCCACGTCCTAAAGGAGAGATCCCGCAGGAAAACAGCCGCGTTCACTCTCGGGAATCTTTCGGGATCGCGGGAGCCGCAGGCCCAGCTGGGGGTGTGGGGTTACCCACGGGGGCTTTATAGGGAATTCTAGAGTCTGTGTTTATGTGGAATTCTATGAATGTATGTAATTTTATATGGAATTCTATAGTCTGTGTTTATATGGAATTTTATAAATGTATGGAATTCTATATGGAATTCTATAAATTATGTAATTTTATATGGAATTCTATATTCTGTGTTTATATGGAATTCCATAAATGTGTGGAATTCTATAGTCTGTGTTCATATGGAACTCTATAAATGTATGGAATTCTAAATGGAATTCTAGAAATGTATGGAATTCTAGAAATGTATGTAATTGAAAATAGATAATATTATTATAGGTAATTCTACAAATATATAAATAATTGAAAATAGATAATATTATTATATATAATTCCAGAAATATCTATAACTGAAAATAGATAATATTATTAAATGTAATTCTATATATATAAATAATTGAAAATAGGGGATATTATTATGGTGTCATTCTAGATATATATCTAGAAAAATAACTAAAATGATATAATATTAATATTTGTAATTCTATAAATACATATGCATAACTGAAAATAGATGATAATATTATTGTAGGTAATTCTATAAATGTATGTAAAGTAATTGAAATGAGATAACATTATTATAGATAATTCTATAAATATATATAAAGTAATTGGGATTAGATAACATTATTATAAATAATTCTATAAATATATATAAAGTAATTGGAATTAGATAACATTATTATCTAATAATTCTATAAATATTAGATATTTCTATAAATATATAGATAATTCTATAAATATATATAGAAATAACTAAAAAGGTATAATATTATGATAAATAATTTTACAAATATATATCTAAAAATAACTAAAAGTAGATAATATCATTATGGTGCCATTCAATGACACAAATTAAAATGAGGGACTTCAACTCTCGGCCCACACAGACCCTAAATCCTCCACAAATTGCCCTGGGAGGTCCCTGCCAGGAGGAGTTAAAGGGAGTTGAGGGATTATCTGGTGGGGATTGAGGGATTATTTCCGTGACTCACCTTCTTCAGCACCACGAACTCGTTCTCGGCCGTCGTGCGCCGGTTGATCTCCTCCTCGTACCTGCGGGGAGCAAAAGCACAGGCTGAGTTCCCGCCTTCTCCTGACGAAGGGGGGTTAAAAACCCCTAAAATTAAACATTTAGATGATAAACCACCCCCAGGATCACCGTAAAAAGGAGTTTGGGGGTGGAAAAGTGCCCAAAGAGCTGTTTGAGGCGGCCCGAGAGTGGTGGCAACTCACTTGCTCTTGAACTCCTCGACGTACTGCTGCATGTTCTGCAGCTCCGACTCCAGCTGCCCCCGCTGCGCCAGGATGGAGTCCAGCTGCCTCCTCAGGTTCTGGATGTAGGTCTCAAAGATCACACTCAGGTCCTTCCTCGGCCCCGACGGCCCCTGCTGCTGCAGCAGCTCCCACTTGGTGGAGAGCACCTTGTTCTGCTGCTCCAGGAATCGGACCTAAACCCGAAAAGGGTGTGTGAGACATTCCCGAGGGAACATCCCGCTGCTGGGCGCTTTGGGAGCCCGAGGGAGTCATTCCCTGAACCCCCAGCTGTGGCTCATCCAGGTATCCGAGCTCCTCAAGTGCATGAGGAGCTCAAACCTCCTGGGAGCTCTGGGGGGCCAAGGGAATCACTCCCTGAATCCCCAACAGGACATTGCTTCCAAGAGCAAAATTCCTCCTTTCTTTCTCCTTTTTTTCCTCATTATCCTTAAATTCTCCCTTTAGCTTTCCTTGTCCTGCTGCTCCAGGAACCAGACCTAAACCCAACAAGGGTGTGTGAGACATTCCCGAGGGGAACATCCCACTGCCCAAACCTCCTGGGAGCTCTGGGGGGCCAAGGAAATCATTCCCCAAACTCCCAACAGGACATTGCTTCCAAGAGCAAAATTCCTTCTTTCTTTCTCCTTTTTTTTCCCCCATTATCCTTAAATTCTCCCTTTAGCTTTCCTTGTTCTGCTGCTCCAGGAATGGGACCTAAAACCGGGACACGGAGGATCCTCCATCACATGGGAACAGGTCCCGCCAACGCCTCTTTCATCACCCAGAGGGATTTGCATGGTGATGAGACAACCAGTTAACTTTTGTTTTCTAATCCCTGCGCTTGCCTGAGCAGCAAAATCAGGGAAAGGAGGGAATTCCTAATAATTTCCAGCTCAGAGGGGGTTTTAAACGCAGCCCCAACTCCATGCCTGTCCCCTGTGGGAATCTGGCTTAGATTTAAAAGCCTGGAGATGTGGAAAGGAAGAGCAAAGATCTAAAGGAATGCTTCAGTGGGAGGTTGTTTGGGCAGAGGATGGTGGAGGAGGGAGAACCTGAGCCCGAAACCTGCGGAGGTTGGAGGTGTTGAACCTGCTCTCAGGAGCAACCTCAGAGCAGGGCAGATGAAAGCCCCGCAGACACGGCTTTGATCTCCTGGGGAGGAGAGATTCCCATCTCTGCCCTTAATGAGAAGGCTCCTCTCGAGCTCCTCAGCCGGCTGGGATTCACCTCCAAAGGGACGTTTCTGCACCGGTGGGGAAGTTCCTCCCGGTTTCCACCTCTCCTGGTTTCCACCTTGCCCTCTCACCTTGTCGATGAAGGAGGCGAACTGGTTGTTCAGGGTCTTGATCTGCTCCTTCTCCTGGGTTTTCACCTGCTGGATCTGGGGGTCGATCTCCACATGGACGGGCCGGAGCAGGGTCGAGTCGATCTGCACCGGTTGGATCCCGGGGCCGGCTCTGCCCGGGCCACCCATTGCAAAGCCTGGACCACTAAAGCCCGGGCCACCAAAGCCGCCCATGCCGCCGCCGTAGCCGCCCATCCCAGAGCCGAAGCCCCCCATTCCTCCCCCGCCGCCCATTCCGCCGCCTCCCATCCCTCCGAAGCCGCACATTCCTCCTCCTCCGCCGCCCATCCCGCCCCCGAAGCTGCCGAGCCCCCCGTAGCCGCCGCCGAAGCCGCCCATCCTGCCCCCATAACATCCCCCCATGGAGATCCTGGAGCTGCCGCCCAGCCCGTGGAGGCTCCTGCTGCCGAAGCCGCCGCAGCGCCCGCCGGCCCCGAAACCCCTGGACATGGAGTAGGAGCTGTAGCTGCTCCGGCTGCGGCCGCCGCCCCCGAAGCCCCCGCCCATGGCAGAGCAGGAGCTGAAGCCCCTCCGACTCCCCCCTCCGAAGCTCCTGCAGACGGACTGGCGAGACATCC
The DNA here is from genome assembly GCF_003984885.1 of Neopelma chrysocephalum. Taxonomy (NCBI): domain Eukaryota; kingdom Metazoa; phylum Chordata; class Aves; order Passeriformes; family Pipridae; genus Neopelma; species Neopelma chrysocephalum. Next base: position 104,234 of record NW_020925848.1, read on the forward strand.
TGGTTTCTCCTCAAAGGGAGCCGAAAAAACTGGGAAGGCTGAGCAGGTGGACGGGGTGCGAGGCTGGAAGGAGAAGGGAAGTCGGTCCCTCTGGCTGGAGGGCAGCGGGTGCTCCTTTTATGTGCTCCCGGAGTGGGCTGGGTCTGCATGGGCGTGAGGAGGAGACAGCTCCTGTCTTCATCAGCGTGGCGTGGTCACAGATTCCCATCTCCAATTTGCCAAACACTGACCCTACCCAGAAACACACCCTCCAACGCGGCAGAAAAGGCACAACAAAGGTCCAGCTGGAGCTCCCAATGCTCCTTGACCCGGGAATTCTGCGCCTTGAGGAGCAGTGGACCCTCCCCGGGATACACCAGGAGCCTTTTTCCCACCTTTCCTCCATCATGGTTGTTCCCCTGCCCGTGTTTATCTTTCCATCTCTCACTCCAAAGCCCCGTGGCAAGACCTGCAGCCGATGCCAAGTCGCAGCCCGGGCTTTCACAATTCCCAAAACACACCTAAGTTACACCCTCAGCCTCCTTTTCACTTGGAAAATTGCCTTTGGCTCCGGGAATTGGGTTTCTCAACCTCCCAGCCGGGGCTCAGCAAATTGCATTTTGATGAGGCTCCGGGTCTCTCTTTTATTTTTTTTTTTGGGGTAAATAAAACCTCCCCGGTGATGAGAGACGTTCCCGGTCGGACCCGAGCGCGTCCCGGCGCCTCCGTGCCAAGATCATCTCAGCACTGCTGAGGAAACGGCCCCGGCTGGGAAATCCCTGCGGGATTCCCTGGAGGAGATTCTCCGGGGCCGTGGGGAGACTCCAGGCACAGACGGAGGGACGGCTCTGGGAGGGGAGGAGGGATCCCAAAACCCACATCACACCCCCTGCAAGGGTTGAAGTGCAGTTAATGGGGCTCAACTGGTTTGTGGGGTTATGGAGATGAGCAGGGTCGAGGCCACGGGGGGGACTTTCCTGGAGGATTCACAACATTTTTGGGCCTATTTTGGTGTTTCTATGAAAATACGTCATCGGCAGACGGAGATTTTGGAAAGGCAGGGGCTTGTTGGGATCCTCTGGTTCCAATCCCAGACTGAGGGTGGATTCAAACTGATCCATCAGAGAATCATGGGGTGGGTTGGCTTGGAAGGGACCTTCAAACTCACCTCATTCCAACCCCAACTTCCCCTAGACCAGGTTGCTCCAAGCCCCTCCAACCCGGCCTTGGACACTTCCAGGGATGGGGAATCCACCACCCTTCAGAGAATCAGGGAATTACTGGGGTGGAAAAGAACCTTTGTTAGTCATTGAATCCAAAGATCTATCCCTGATCCACCCTTCTGCCTTGGTTATCGAGTACCAAAGAGCCTCATTTTGCACTTTTTATTGAGAAACCCCCTTTTTTCATTAAGAACTGTCATTTTTTAATGACTTTTCCACGTTTTAAAGGCACGTTGAAGGCCAAAGCCACGGCTCTGGAGGCACCTCACCGTGCTGGCAGCCGTCTGGCTCTCGGAATTCCCACAGGACACCCGGGATCAGGAGCTTCTGGAAAATCCACACCGGCAACTTCTGGAACCGTCAGATGTTTAAACACCTCTAAAAATATCGCCCAGACACCCGTTCCCAAAAGCGCCTCCGGGACCCGGCCGTGCAGCTGAACTGGCGTTTCCACTGGAAAACACGACATTCCCGGCGCTCATCCCACCCCCAGCACCTGCGTGGATCCCTGAGGACCCAGGGGAGCGGATTAGGGAGAAATAAGGCTAAAAAAAAGTCGTGGAATCATAGAATTGTTGAGGTTGGAAAAGACCTCCGTGATCATCAAGCCCAGCTTTTGACCCAAATAAAATAGATGTCCTAAATAAAATATATATCAATATCAAAAAATTAAAATACATGTCAATAACACATGTCAATCAAATTTATCAATGAAATTTATGTCAATAAAAATAAAATATATCTCAATAGGTCACTGTGAGAGTGAAGGGATGGGGAGGACATTGAGCCAAGATGATCAATGAATAGGCAATAAATCAATAAATAGAGCATAAATAAGGGGCATAAGGTTCAGTCCCCAGCGGGACCCACCTCCCCCGGTGTTACCAAATCCGTGGTTACGTTTTCCTGGGAGATTGTGGTCGGGATTTTTTATCCCCCTTCCCGTGGGCGGGATGACACCGATCCCGAAGTTCTCTCCCCGAGTTCCCAGGGGAGAGGCCCCGAGTCAGCAAACGGAGCAGCCCTGGTTTGATAACACGGAGCGTTGAGTCACGGCCGCGGCCTCAGCCAAGTTTGGGAAATCCAGCTGGGAATTGGGGATCGGCAGCACCTCCCGGCTCCGGCGGGATGGGCAGAGCTGGGATGGTTTGGGCGGGAAGGGAGCGGGAAAGATCTCCCTGTTCCATGGCAGGGACACCTTCCACTGTCCCAGGCGGCTCCAACCCGGCCTTGGACACTTCCAGGGATGGGGCAGCCACTGGGAAATCCATTCCAGGGCCTTCCCACCCTCCCAGGGAGGAATTCCTTCCCAATATCCCACCTATCCCTGCTCTCTTCCAACTGGAAGCCCCTCACCCCTTGTCCCATCACTCCTTGTCCCAAAGTCCCTCTCCAGCTCTTTTGGAGCCCCCAGGGAAGGAAAATGACCTCGAAATGTCCCTTCCAAGCCCAACTGTGCCACAATTCCATGAAAATAAACAGGCAGGAATCAAAGAAAAGCTGCTCAAGCCTGGAATAATTGAGGGGAAACCATGGAATCCTGGAATGGTTTGGGTTGGGAGGGACATTAAAGCACATCCA
>NW_020925848.1:107026-107210 GCF_003984885.1 Neopelma chrysocephalum
TTGAGGGGAAACCACGGAATCCTGGAATGGTTTGGGTTGGGAGGGACCTTAAACCCCATCCCGTCCCACCCCCTGTCACGGCCAGGGGACAAACAAACCCTGAGGAATCCAACCCTCCTTTTAGGCCCTGTGAAATGTTTTCCCTCCTCCAACAAAAGGCAGGAATTATGTCACACCTGAGTCC
>NW_020925848.1:107220-117172 GCF_003984885.1 Neopelma chrysocephalum
TCCAGAAAAAGGCAGGAATTATGTCACATTTGAGTCCTTTTCCCTCCCCCAACAAAAGGCAGGAATTTCGTCCCATCTGGGTCCAGCCCAGGGGAATTGTCCCCTGATTGCCAGTGCCAGCCCGGGAACAAAAGCAGAGGGATTTGGGGTCTGTTTGGGGAAGGAGCCACCCTTTGTGCTCCCGAGGGAGCCCTTTGTCCACCCCTCCCTCAGGAGTCACCGCTGGAGCCTTGGGATGAGGGTGACCCCGGGTTTGGATTGGGGTGACTCCAGCTTGGGATTGAGGTGACCCCAGGTTGGGATTGTGGTGACTCCAGGTTTGGGATGGGGTGACCCCGGGTTTGGGTTGGGGTGACCCTGCATTTGGATCGGGGTGACCCCAGGTTTGGATTGGGGTGACTTCGGGTTGGGGTTGGGGTGACCCCGGCTTTGGGTCGGGGTGACTCTGGGTTTGGGTTGGGGTTGGGTTGGGGTGACCCCAGGTTTGGATCGAGGTGACTCTGGGTTTGGGTCGAGGTTGGGGTTGGGGTGACTCCAGGTTTGGATTGGGTTGACTCCGGCTTTGGATTGGGGTGACTCCACATTTGGATTGGGGTGATTCCAGGTTTGGATTGGGGTGACTCCGGGTTTGGGATGGGGTGATTCCAGGTTTAGATTGGGGTGACTCCAGGTTTGGATCGGGGTGATTCCAGGTTTGGCTCAGGGTGACTCTCAGGGGTTTGGCTCGGGGTGACTCGCAGGGAAGTGAAGCCTTTTCACTCAACACTTCAGGTCACTTTTGCACCTCCCAGCTCAGCTCAGCTCAGCCCTCGCCCAAACGTGTCCCCACCCAGGACAAGCCCGAGCTGGCAGCGCCGGGACATTCCCCTGTCACCATCAGGACATTCCCCCGTCACCGCCAGGACATTCCCCTGCCACCGCCGGGACATTCCACTGTCACCACCAGGACATTCCACTGTCACCTGGGACTCTGCTCCTCCATCCAGCCTTTACAAACCGGGAATGGGAGATGGGATGAGTCACCCCCGGCACCGTCTGCGGTTGACTGGGGATGTGATTCAAGGTCTCCCGGGCCGGAGGTCAAACCACAGCAGGGATTTTGGGAGGGAGATTTATCCAAAGGTTCCGCTTTTCCAGGGAGAGTTGGGGTTGATGGGGGGGGAGGGAGGTCTTGCTCTTCCCAGGGCCTCAGTTGCCCTTTGGAGACTCCTTAAGAGCAATCCATGGATCCCTGGGGAGGTCAGACAGCAGGAAAAGCTGCTCTGGAGTCGAGGATACCAAGGAATCAGCTCTGAATTAGCTGGAGGGGCGACAACCACCTTTCCCTCTCCCACCCAACCCGGGAAGGATGTTCCCAAAGCACTTGGGGCTGTGCAAGGGTTGCCCCGAGAGCTCCAGCTCTGCCACCACAGCCCCAAGACCACCCTGGAGGACGAGGAGGTCGGAGACAGAGGTGGGATAGGGGGGGAAACGTCCCAAATTGGCCAACTCAGGCAGGGAAAGGGCTCAGGAAGAGGAAAGGGAAGAGAAGAGTCTCCTAAAATCCACGGGGTCCCAAAGGCTGCTCGGGTCTGATGGGGACAAGGGGGGACAAAGGGTCACCACGGGAGACCCCCCTGGGGCAGGGAGGAGGGTCCATGTGCTGCCTCTTCCTCTGTGCCAGGAATGGGCTCTTTCCTGGGGGTGTCACCCTGTGCCCCACATCCCAAACCCCTCCCCTGGCGAGATCCCCTCGGAGCTCCCACCAAAGTCACCGAGCACCCACATTTTTGGGGCGGGAGAGAGGAAAAAGAGGAGCCCGGGCTGCGCCTTCCCCGGGGCTCCTTCAAACCCCGACTTCAAAGGGCAGGAGAAAGTGAGGAAGCGCTTTCAGATCCCGTCTTGTCGCAACACGAAACTCTCGGGTCGGGGAGGAAAAACCACACCAGGTTTCTGCCTCTCGTGTTTATTGGGGGGGAGAAAGGTCGGGTGAACACACACGGCCGGGCCCGGGAGCACCAGGGAAGGGGGGAACCCGGAGCCAAAACAGAGCTTTTACAACAGAAACTCGGGCGAGAGGGAGGGGGAAAAAAAGGGAATGAAAAGTCCGTGGGGTGAGAAACGTCTTCGGCTGGGCCGGGAGGAAATTCCTGTTTTGGAGCTCGAGCTCTGGCTGATGAGCAGCTCCGATTAAAGTTGCACCACGGCTGGAGCCAGCCCGAGGGCTTGGAGAAGCCGAGTCTTCCTGAGCTGGGTCTTCCCAAACCAAGTCTTCCTGAGCTGAATCTTCCCGAGCCGAGTCTTTCTGAGCTGAGCAGGGACCCGTCCCCTCTTGTGTCGGTGGTCAGGAGCCTCTCACTCAGAGTGTGCTGATCCACGGGCTCATCCCAGACGGATTTAGGGCTTCCCAGTGAACAGGGAGGTCATCCCAGTTTGGTCTGGGGTTCCCTATGAACAGCAAGGTAATTCCAGCTGGGTTTGGGGTTCCCAGTGAACAGGAAGGTCATCCCAGCTGAGTTTGGGGTTCCCTATGAACAGGCAGGCCATCCCAGCTGAATTTGGGGTTCTCAGCAAACAGGAAAGTCATCCCAGATGGATTTAGGGCTTCCCAGTGACCAGGAAGGTCATCCCAGCTGGGTTTGGGGTTCCCTGTGGATGGGCAGGTCCTGCTTCCAAAGGAGAGCTCAGCCCCCCAATAACCAGCAGCTGGAGGGGATGGAGCTGTTCTCGGCTGCTGGTGGGAATCTCCATCCTCAGCGGGTGGGTCTGGTCGTGTTTTTGGGAATCTCCATCCTCAGCAGGTGGGTCTGGCCGTGTTTTCCTCCCCCCACGGTCCCAGTGATGGTTCCAAAGGACTCGGGGATGCTCTGGGGGCTCACCGTGGAATTCCCGTCCTTTCTCCGCGGGGTGCTGGGAATGGGGCTGGGGAAGGGATCCTGTCCCTACACCCTCCGGCCGGGAGAGCCGCTGTTCTTCAGGAGGGTGCCAGACCCCGTCACCACCGAGCTGGACCCCCCGCCCACGGAGCCAAACCCGGCCCCTGAGGAGCCGAATCCGCCCCCGGCTCCGAATCCTCCCCCTCCCAGGCTGAAGCAGAGCCCGGCTCCGCCCGTGGAGCAGCTCCCTTTGCCGCTCCCGAATCCAATTCCTCCTCCTCCGAGGCACATCCCGCCGCCGTATCCGCCTCCCACGGAGCTGCTGCCGCCCACCACGGCTGCGGAGAGGAACGGGAGGCCCCGGGTTACCTGCGGAGTTTGGGAGCAGCGATCCCAGCCCGCCGCGATCCCACGGGAATGGTACTTACAGATGCTGACGGCGCTCTGGCATTCCCCAGACATCCTGCAAGGAAAAGAGGTGGAGTGTTGGATGCAGCCAGAGCATCTGGAGCTGCCTTGCCCCCATCAGATCCGAGTAACCTTTGGGACCCCGTGGATTTTAGGAGGCTCTTCCCTTCCCTTTTCTCTTCCTGAGCCCTTTCCCTGCCTGAGTTGGCCAATTTGGGACGTTTCCCCCCATCCCACCTCTGTCTCTGACTTCCCCATCCTTCTCCCTTCTCCAACAAAATGCAGGAATTACGTCACATCTGAGTCCTTTTCCCTTCTTCAACAAAAGGCAGGAATTATTTCGCATTTGAGTCCTTTTCCCTCCTCCAGAAAAAGCCAGGAATTACGTCACATTTGAGTCTTTTTCCCTCCCCCAACGAAAGGCAGGAATTTTGTCCCACCTGGATCCAGCCCGGGGGAATTGTCCCATAATTGACCACCAGGGTGGTCCCGGGGCTGTGGTGGCAGAGCTGGAGCTCTCGGGGCACCCCTTGCACAGCCCCAAGTGCTTTGGGAACATCCTTCCCGGGTCGGGTGGGAGAGGGAAGGGTGGTCATCACCCCTCCAGCTAATTCAGAGCTGATTCCTCCACATCCACCTGCCCCAGCTCCGGGCTTTGCTCCACAGTTTGGTCGGGGCAACACCACGTGGAGCTGACAGAGCACATTTTTCCCATCGATTTACCGGGATACCACGGAATTCCCGCCGCATCCCACCCACCTGCACTCCTCTCCCTCCAGCAGCTTCCTGTAGGTCGCGATCTCGATGTCCAGGGCCAGCTTGGCGTTCATGAGCTCCTGGTAGTCGCGGAGCTGCCGGGCCATGTCCTGCTTGGCCTTCTGCAGGGCGCTCTCCAGCTCGGCCAGCTTGGCCCGGGCGTCCTTGAGGGCCCCCTCCCCGCGCTGCTCCGCGTCCGCGATGCTCGTCTGGAGGGTCTCGCACTGGGGGGAGGCACGGGGGGGTCAGAGGGGAGGGGGCAGCCAAGGGGAGAGGAAGGAAAGATCCCAGGTCATGGAATTGGGGAGCGGTTCGGGCTGGAAGGGACCTTAAAGGTCGCCGAGAGCGTGGGCAGGGACACCTCCCACCATCCCAGGGGGATCCAACCCGGCCTTGGGCACTCCCAGGGATCCAGGGGAAGCCACTGGGAAATCCATTCCAGGGTCTCCCCACCCTCCCAGCCAGGAATTCCTTCCTAGTATCCCACCTAAATCCCCCCTTTCCCAGTGCAAAGCCATTCCCTGTGTCTGTCCCTCCAGCCCTCGTCCCCAGTCCCTCTCCAGCTCTCCTGGAGCCCCTTCAGGTCCTGGAAGGGGCTCCAAGATCTCCCTGAATCCTTCCCTTCTCCAGGCTCACACACACTCATCCCATCCCACCTTTCCATGGGCAGGGACACCTCCCACTATCCCAAACTGCTCCAAGCCCTGCCCAACCTGCCCTTGGACACTTCCAAGGACGGATCATCCCTCACCTGTTCCAGGGCCACTCCAGCTCAGCTTTTCCACAGCAGGTCCCTCCCACTCCCAACGATTCCCAGCACCTTTATTTCCCTCCAGGGAAGCCCCGAAGGGCTCGTCCATGAGCTCAAACCCATTTCCCCAGGGACACCCCCCTCACCTGCTTCTTCACGCTGTCGATCTCGGCGCGGATCCTCTGGATCATCCGGTTGAGCTCCGAGATCTCGGCCTTGGTGTCCCTCAGGCTGTCCCCGTGTTTGCCCGCGCTCACCTGCAGCTCCTCGTACTGGGGGCACAACCAGGAGGAGCTCAGTGGGTCCGGCCCGACCCCACGGCTCCTCCGGCACCGCAGGATGGCCCCGGCTGTGCCGGGAAAGCCACGGCAGGGTCTGAATGAACCAGAGCCAGCGAATCCCAGGTCCTGGAGTGCTCTGAGCTCCCAGTCCCAGGTCCTGGAGTGCTCTGAGCTCCCAGTCCCAGCTCCTGGAGTGCTCTGAGCTCCCAGTCTGAGATCCTGGAGTTCTCTGAGCTCCCAGTCCCAGGACCTGGAGTGCTCTGAGCTGCCATGAGTGACTCTCCCATCCCCTTGGACAGAGCAGATCACCAGAAAGGTGGGACACTCCCACTATCCCAGCTCCTGGAGTGCTCTGAGCTCCCAAACCCAGCTCCTGGAGTGCTCTGAGCTCCCAATCCCAGGTTTTGGAGCAATCTGAGCTCCCAGTCCCATGGTTTAGAGTGCTCTGAGCTCCCAATCCCAGGTCCTGGAGCACTCTGAGCTCCCAGTCCCATGGTTTATAGAGTGCTCTGAGCCTCCAATCCCAGGTCCTGGAGTGGTCTGAGCTCCCAGTGGTGCCTCTCCCACCCCCCCAAACCCCGGGGGTCCCCAAGAAGGTGGGACACACCCACTATCCCAGCTCCTAGAATGGTCTGAGCTCCCATGGGTGCCTCTCCCACCCCCACAGACCCCTGAGGGGTGGCACACACCCACCTTGCCCCGGTACCAGGCCTCGGCCTCGGCGCGGCTGCGGTTGGCGATCTCCTCGTACTGCGCCTTCACCTCGGCGATGATGCTGTCCAGGTCCAGGTTCCGGTTGTTGTCCATGGAAAGCACCACCGAGGTGTCGGAGACCGTCTTCTGCATCTGGGACAGCTCCTGCGGGGCACACCCGGCCCGGATTCAGCCCTTCCGGAGCTTCCCGGCAGCGCCACAACCCCCTCAACATCCCGACATCCCTTATCCTGACATCCCTCCATCCCTCCATCCCTCCGTCCCAACATCCCTTATCCTGACATCCCAAAATCCCAACATCCCTCCATCCTGACATCCCTTATCTTGACATCCCGACGTCCCTCCCTCCTGACATCCCTTATCCTGACATCCCTCCATCCCTCCATCCCAACATCCCGACATCCCTTATCCTTATCCCTCCATCCCAACATCCCTTATTCTGACATCCCTTATCCTGACATCCCTCCATCCCGACATTCCAACATCCCTCCATCCCTCCATCCTGATATCCGTCATCCTGACATCCTGACATACCTCATCCCTCCATCCCGGCATCCCTCACCCCAACATCCCTTATCCTGACATCCCTCCATCCCTCCATTCCTCCATCCCTCCATCCCTCATTCCTCCATCCCTCCCTCCCTTATCCCAACATCCCTCCATTCCAACATCCTGACATCCCTCCATCCCACCATCCCTCATCCCTTATCCCTCCATCCCACCATCACTCACCGCCTCGTAAAGGCACTTGAGGAAGTTGATCTCATCCACCAGGGAATCCACTTTTGCCTGGAGCTCCACCTTGGTCATGTAGGCCCCGTCCACGTCCTGCAGCAGACACGGGCTGAGAAAACCTGCCCGGCTCAAAGGCCCCCTTGGAGCTCAGATTTCATGGAATGGTGGGATGGGATGGGTTGGGACAAATCCTAAATCCAGTGCCACCCCCTGCCATGGGCAGGGACACCTCCCACCATCCCAGGGGGATCCAACCTGGCCTTGGACACTCCCAGGGATCCAGGGGCATCCTCTGGGAAATCCATTCCAGGGCCTCCCCACCCTTCCCAGACAGGAATTCCTTCCCAATATCCCATCTAAATCCCCCCTTTCCCAGTGGGAAGCCATTCCCTGTGTCCTGTCCCTCCAGCCCTTGTCCCCAGTCCCTCTCCAGCTCTCCTGGAGCCCCTTCAGGCCCTGGAAGGGGCTCCAAGCTCTCCCTGGATCCTTCCCTTCCCCAGGGGAACATTCCCAGCTCTCCCAGCCTGGCTCCAGAATCAAGGAATCCTAAAATGATTTAGGTTGGGAAGGGGCATTAAAGCCCATCCCATTCCACCTTTCCATGGGCAGGGACACCTCCCACCATCCCAGGGGGATCCAACCTGGCCTTGGACACTTCCAGGGATCCAGGGGCAGCCACAGTTTCCCTGGGAAATCCATTCCAGGGCCTCCCCACCCTCCCAGCCAGGAATTCCTTCCCAATATCCCATCTAAATCCCCCCTTTCCCAGTGGGAAGCCATTCCCTGTGTGCTGTCCCTCCATCCCTCGTCCCCAGTCCCTCTCCAGCTCTCCTGGAGCCCCTTCAGGTCGGGAATAAAGGTCTGGACCTTCTTGAGGAGCACGAAGTCATTCTCGGCCGCCGTGCGCTTGTTGATCTCCTCCTCGTACCTGGGGAGCAGAGATGGGATTTGCCTCTGGAATGGCCTCGGGAGCCTCGGGAGCTCGGCAGGAACAGCCCAGGAACTGTCCCTGGGACAGGCCCCGGCTCCAGGATCCCCGGGAAAGCCCGGGAAGAGGAATCCCAGCTGCTCCAGGACCTTCTCCAAGGCTCCAGTTCCGCACACGGATCATGGAATTCCCCCCAGGGACCCACCGGGATCATCATTCAACCCCAAAAATCCCCTCATGGGCCGTTTCCCCAAAAATAAAGTCAATTTTCAACCCGCAGATCCCAGGCCTGGGTGATCCCGGTGATTCCCAGACTCCTTTTCCCAGTTTTTTTGGGGGGGAATTCCTCGAGTGGATTCTTTTCTGCAGGATTTGCTCTTCCTTTTCCAACTGGACTGGTTTTATCATCTTATTTACACACCAAAATAAATTATATTTATATATAATAACTATAAAGATATCAAATGTAAAAATATAATAAATAAAATAAATATAATAAATATAATAAGTATAATATTATTATAATATTCAAGCTATAATTTATATTTATATTCTACTTAAGGAGGAAATAAAGGAAAAAAGGCAGGAAAATAATCCTCTTTCTTTTCCCTGTCTTTTTTTTTACGCCATCTCAACCTTCCCAAGAACCCTTGGAATCCTGAAGAGTTTTATGGGAAGGAAACCCAGGAGGAAATTGGAGCCGGGTTTAGCAACTAATTAAGTCGTTAAATCGTAATGTCACGGATTCCTAATTGAGGGAGGCAAAGAGTGGAGGATCCTCCCTCGGGATCCAAACAATGCACGGAGAAAATCTGAGGAATATCGAGGAAATGTGAGGAATGTTGAGGAAATTTGAGGAAATTTGAGAAATATTGAGGAATATCAAGGAGATTTAAAGAATATTGAGAAAATTTGAGGAATATTGAGAAAATGTAAGGAATATTGAGAAAATATGAGGAATATCAAGGCAATTTGAGAAAATTTGAGGAATATCGAGGAAATTTGAGGAATATCAAGGAAATTTGAGGAATATTGAAGAAATTTGAGAAATATTGGGGAAATTTAAAGAATATTGAGAAAATGTAAGGGATATTGAGAAAATATGAGAAATACTGAGGAATATCAAGGAAATTTGAGGAATACTGAGGAAATTTGAGAAATATTGAGGAGATTTAAAGGATATTAAGAAAATTTGAGAAATATTAAGAAAATTTGAGGAATATTGAGAAAATGTAAGGAATATTGAGAAAATATGAGGAATATCAAGAAAATTTGAGGAATATTGAGGAGATTTAAAGAATATTGAGAAAATGTGAGGAATATTGACAAAATGTAAAGAATATTGATAAAATATTAGGAATATTGAGAAAATAATAGGAATATCAAGGAAATTTGAGAAATATTGAGGAAATGTGAGGATTACTGAGGAAATTTGAGGAATATTGAAGAAATTTAAAGAATATTGAGAAAATGTGAGGAATATTGGCAAAATATAAAGAATATTAAGAAAACATTAGGAATATTGAGAAAATATAAGGAATATCAAGGAAATTTGAGGAATATCGAGGAAATATGAGGAATATCGAGGAAATTTGAGGAAATTTGAGAAAATTTGAGGAAATTTAAGAAAATTTGAGCAGATGTGAGAACCACGGAGAAAACTTGAGGAATATCAAGGAAAGTTGAGAAATATCGAGAAACACCTTAAAAAAATCCCCCCCTTTTCCTCCGAGCCCGACGTCCCCCAAAAAAATCAATATTGGAAAAAATAAATATTGACAATTATTAGCAATATTTCGGGGGTTTTGGGGCTGTTCAAAGCGGGGTTTTCTCTCTGTTTCTTCACCCCTGAAGCACCTACTTGGTCTTGTAGTCCTCGACCATGTCCTGGGAGCTCTTGAGCTCCGAGTCCAGCTGGTGCCTCTCGCTGGAGAGGGCATCGATCTGCCTGCGCAGCGAGCTGATGTAGGCCTCAAAGATGGGCTCCAGGCTCCTGCCCCCCGGGCCAACCCCCCCCTGCTCCTGCAGCAGCTTCCACTTGGTCTCCAGGACTCGGTTCTGCTGCTCCAGGAATCGCACCTGAACGGGGAAGGGGGAAAGAGTCACAGTTTTCCCCCCAAAAAAATCACATTTTATTGATTTTTTTCCCCTCCTTTTTTTTCCCAGTGTTTTATTCTTGTTCAATGGGTTTGACCTTCCTGGTGGTCTCATCTCTCCCGGTCCCAAGGGATGGGTGGGACAACAGTGGGTGGGAAACGGGGGGGTCACCTCCCCTCTCCAGTTTTGGAGCCTTTAAGCAGGAGGGACACAGTGAAATTCCCAGGTTTGGCATTTTCTCCTTCGAAACAGCTCCCCAAAAAGCCCGATTTTCTACTTAAAAGTAGCCCAAAACACCCAAAGTCCCACCTTTGCCTTAAAAAATATAGTCAGAATACCAAAAATCCCACCTACTCCTTAAAAATAGCCAAAAATCCTGCCTTCTCCTTAAAAATAGCCCAAAAAACTTCCATCTTCTCCTTAAAAA
>NW_020925848.1:117182-119774 GCF_003984885.1 Neopelma chrysocephalum
CTTCTCCTTAAAAATAGCCCAAAAAACTTCCATCTTCTCCTTAAAAATAGCCCAAAAAACTTCCATCTCCTCCTTCAAAATGACCCCAAACACCCCAAAATCCCATCTTCTCCTTAAAAACAGCCCCCAAATATCCCACCTTTTCCTTCAAGAGAGCCCAAACACTCCAAATCCCATGTTCTCCCTAAAAACATCCCCGAACACCCCAAATCTCATCTTCCTCTTAAAAATATCCCTCCAAAAGTCCCATTTTCTCCTTCAAAACGGCCCAAATGGCCCCAAATCCCATCTTGTCCTTCCAAACAGCCCAAATCACCCTAAATCCCACCCTCTCCTTAAAAATATCCCCAGAAAAGTTCCACCTTCTCCTTAAAACATCCCCAAACACCCCAAATCCCATCTTGTCCTTAAAAACGGCCCAAATACCCCCAATCCCATCTTCTCCTTCAAGTCCTTTTGGAGTTCCCGGCTCTGGGTGTCCCTGGATGAGCCTCTCCTGGCCCTTTCCGTGGAACTTTGGGGGGATTTCAGAGTTCCTGGCTCAGGGTGTCCCTGGAGGAGCCTCTCCCGGCCATTCCCATGGAACTTTGGGGGGATTTTGGAGTTCCCAGCTCGGGGTGTCCATGGATGAGCCTCTCCCGGCCGTTCCCTCCCCCTGGAGCCACCCCGAGCCGGGACCCCCCCCATAAACCCCCCACAACCCCCCCAAATTTCACCTTGTCGATGAAGGAGGCGAACTTGTCGTTGAGCTTCTTCATCTCCTCGCGCTCGTGCTCCCGCACCCGCTGGATCTCGGGGTCGATCTCCAGGTTGAGGGGGGCCAGGAGGCTCTGGTTGATGGTCACCTCCCTGATGCCGCCGGGGGGGCACGGGGGGAAGCCTTGGCCCCCCATCCCCGCTTCAAAGCCCCCCCCGAAGCCCCCAAAGCCTCCGGGGAAGCAGCTCCCGCCGAAGCCCCCCCCGAACCCCGCGCCGCCCCCGAAGCCCCCTTGGCCACCAAAACCCCTGCAGAGCCCGGCAGCCCCCCCGAGCCCCCCGAGGGCGATGCTTTTGCTCCCTCCCAGGTTATAGACGCTCCTGCTGCCGAAGCCGGACCCCCGACAGGCCCCCCGGGGGCCGAAGGCGACCTTGGTCTTGCCCCCGAAACAGACGGAGCTGGAGCCGAAGCCCTTCCCCAGAGCGCAGGATTGGCGAGACATGACGGGGGGGGCCCCAAAATGTGCAGCCGAGAGCCGAGTTTGGAGGTCGGGAGGCGAGAGGAGGCGAGTCCTGGGGGAACGACCGCCGGGTGCCCCCTTTTTATGGGCGCGGGGAGCCGCCGGGTGCCGGGGGAGGGGAGATGTCAGGTGGGTGGTTGCTTTTTTTGGGGGCTGTTTTAATTCCCTTCATTGTGTTCGGGGGTTTGGAAGGGTTCCCTCCTCGCCTCGCCACCGCCGTGACCTGCCCCCGAAACACTCCCCGGGGAGAGCGAAGGCAAACAAAGCCATTGTTGGTGTTGGAAGGCGAAGCCCGAGCTCAAACAGCCGCGGGTTGGGGCTGTCACCGCTCACAAAGCCCCGCGGAGCCCCGGCCACGCCTCGCCCTCGAGGGAGACCCCGCTCGGGGCTCGAACCTGTCATTTTTGGGGCTGACAGCAGGGCTGGGCTCAGCGGATTCCAGCCCGAGCGCGGGTTCCCAGTCACACCCTCGGGTGGCCCCGGGTTCAACCTCCCGCTCCGAGCGGAGGGTGACGCGGGTCGGCCCCGAAGTGTTTCACAACCCGCAGCGTCGGGGCTTGGCAGGGCTCGAAAAACCGCCGCTGTGTCAATAAAGATGATTTTTTAAAACCTCCTGAAAGGGTTCCCGAGCGGGTTCGGAGCCCTCTGAGTGACGGGTTGAGCCGGGCGGGGTTGGCAGAGCCCGAAATGTCCCGCTGGCTCCGCGTTGGGTCGCGGCTCGTCGGGGCCCCGGTGCCATTCCCGGTCCCCAGGGGGGTCACATCCCTCCTCCCTGGAACGCTCCAGGTGTTTTGGGATGTTTCCCGAGGGTCCCTGCGGGTCTCCAGCCCCCCGGGGCGGCACGTGGCGCTCCGGCAAAGCCGCTCCCGCCGCGCCCCGTTGTTAAAGAAACACAACTTAATTGCCTAATTGCTTTTAATTTCCATTTTAATGAGGTGTTGGGCTGCCTCCCTGGAGGATCCCGGGTTATCGCGCTGGAAAAACAAATAAAAACCCCTCAAAACAACCCCCCCGAGCCCACGTGGCCGATCAAACCCAGCGCTGGGCGATCCCGGGAGAGGTTTGGGGAACCAGTTTCGGCTCCGAGACTGTTCCCAACCCTCCCCCCGCCCCCCGGCTTTGTTTTCCCTAAAAATATGTAAATCTGGGTCCGGGCGCATCTCTGGGATGTTTCCTCCTGGATCTCGCCGGGGATCCATGGAGTTCCAGGATTTCCAGCCCGGGGGGATTCGCGTCGCAGGGAACCGGGAAGTCGATGCTTCCCCCTGGGGAAAGAAGCGCCCTGCGCGCCCCAAATCCCACCTGGAAACCCCCTCCCACCCCCTGCACGCCCCAAATCCCACCTGGAAACCCCTTCCCACCCCCTGGGGGTCCT
>NW_020925849.1:0-6196 GCF_003984885.1 Neopelma chrysocephalum
TGACAACAATTTTTGTATTGAGTTTTCAGTGGAAAGGTTGCTGCAATTATCTGTGCTCTCATGCCTTTTTTACAATAATGTTATAGATTTTTCAATTTTTTCTTTCATCTTTTCCATCATTTTCTCCATTTGTCATTGTAACATTTTGAGGTCATTTTCTTCTTTTAGTTTCTTCAACTCAGTCTCCATTTCTTCAGTGGTGGATAGCTCTTCATCACTGTCTGACGGGATTTCTGTATCATCGTCAGCAGGGAGTGATATTTGATCAGGTTCCGCTTCTGGTGGCGGAGGTGGGCGTGTTTTTGGGCGCCAGTTTGACCCACCGCTTACTTCCCCTTTCCGTAACTGAGCCGGTTGCACTTCCGGATTTGCTTGTAGTTCAGATTCTGTCCCCACAAGGACGGTTCCTCTTTTTCTGCTGCGGCAGCACCCGACTCAGTAACCATTTCACTCACGGATTTACATTGTTTACCACCGGTCACCCCTTTTACCGGTTGTGCCCCCCCTATTCAGAAAAAAGCCTTCAATCCGCTGGTGGGTGGAGGGGGTGGTGGGACAGCTGGTCACTGAGTCTTAGGGGCACCAAGCGCCTGCACTGCGGCGGCAGCTACTTTCGTTTCGGCTCTCATGTCCTTTAGCATATTTGTGATTGTACGCCAAGGAGGACCGAATGCTGAGGTGTGCTTATCTTTCCCTGAGATAGTCAAGTCCCAAAGTGTATCTCCCAAACCCCGCCAATCCTCAAAGGCGAAATATTGCCAGAGGGGCATGAACATAAAGCTCACAGACCAATTTGGTCGGCAATATGTCAGCTTTATTAGAGAAAAGACAGCTTATATACTACTTATGACACACAGACGTGATTCTTCTCCAGGTTACATTGGATACATAAGGAAAATATACTGTGTTGTACAGTACTAATTGGCCCACAGCAGGTGTCCATAAAACTTGTTTACCTGCCAAAAGAACTCCTCCTTCACCTTGGCACAAGGCCTGCAGCCATATTAGTGGCGCAGTATTTTTTACTACCTGCACCCAGCCATGCCAAAGCAAAGGTCGCAGAAACGCAATACAAATTGTTCACACAATTTCTGTATACCAACAAATCCCCTGCTGAAGTTTGAACAATTTAAATTGCGTTTCTGTAACATTCCTTGTTGTACCCATAACATTTCAACAAACACAAACATGCAATAATACTATTATCATTAATAAACTTAATAACCTATTGATCCCAAGACACGTGCTCTCAAAGTATGCCTAAAAGTGCTTCTCCAAATGTAGGGCTTGTTCCTAAAAATTTTATTCAGTCTAAAAGTGTCCTCTATTTTAATATAAAAGTATTTGTGTATTTGTTCATCCAAAAATGTTTGTGCATTTGTTCATCCAAAAGTGTTTGTGTATTTGTTATCAGAACACAGTAATCATCATGCAGTCACACACAGACACATGCAAACTTTCACAGTGGCCACTGTCAACACACTTTTACACAAACATACTCTTGAGGTCCATGTCACTGTGCTCTAAACTTTCTTATACTAACATGTAGTGAATAATCTAAGATCTTTACCTCCTATAATTATGTGCTTGAGTATACTAAAAAAATTGTGCTTTAATAAGACTGAAAATTCTGTGCTGTGATAATACTAAAATGCGCTCTTAATGATGCTGACAAAACTGCTATATACAACACCTTCTAACAGTGCTAACATTGCCTATAGCACTGTTAGTCCTGATCTGAAGAATCAGCTGCTCTCCAGGGTTTAATCCATCGAGCCGGTATCCATCGAACGCCTGTGTCTGTTAGGATACAAGCATAGCCTCTTCCAGTCATCTTCACTTCTGCAGGCCCTTTCCATTCCCGTTTGTGGATCCTTGTATTGTACCGTAACTACTACCTGTTGACTTACCAGACCCGACTGCAAGGAAGTGTTATGAATAACAATGGAGGGTCTGTTCTAGTACCCGTCAACCGCAAAAAATTCAGCACATGTAACACTTTTGCAAGTCGGTCATGTGGACTGGCTAGCTCTTCTCCCCCTCTCTGGTTTTGCAAAAGTGACCAGAACTCCGTGAGCTCATTCAATGATAGCTTGACCTGTAGGAGAATGAGCAATACCAGTAACATGAGAAATACCCCAATTCATACAGAACCTTTGGAAACATTGTGAGGTATAACCAGGTCCATTATCAGTCTTAAGTTCCGTGGGGATCCCTAGGGCCGCTATGCACGCATACATATGTCGAATGACATATCTGGTACTTTCTCCAGCCTGAGCAGAGGCCCACATGGCGTGAGAAAAGGTATCAATACATACATGCACATATTTTAACCTCCCAAATTCCGCAACATGAGTAACATCCATTTGCCACAATTGCAATGCTTGTAGCCCTCGAGGATTGACTCCTAAGCCAATGCCCAGTCCATTCCTATGACAGACTGAACAGGCCTGCACAATTCCTCATGCGTCCAATGAAGGGAGCCCAAACTGCCGGACTAATACATCAGCAGACTGATGAAAAAAGTCATGAGACAGAACTGCTTGCTGAAACTTATTTACTGCAGGACCAGTCCATGCAGGTGCCACTAATTTATCTGCTCTGTTATTCCCAGTTGCTAAACCACCATCTAGCTTCTGATGGCTTCTTATGTGAGTGACGAAATAGGACTGTGTTCCCTGATCTAGCAAATGCAGCAACTGTGTCATAAGTGCTGCTAAAATTTTATTTTTCAGGGTTTTGATCATTGCTCGCTCAATTCGTTGCACTGTACCTACTACGTAAAGTGAATCTGAAACCACATTAACAGGTTCTTCCTTCCAGAAGTTTAAGGCCCACACCACACCCCTCAGTTCAAGGGTTTGTAATGTGTCTCCTGGAACACCTGGAAGTATTTTCTGTTTCCATTCTGCTCCCTCCTGCCAAGTAATTGCTGCACGCCGAGATTTTCTACCGGCATCTGTAAAAACCGTAATCCCGGCAACTGGGTCATCTGAACGCAACGCAAGCTGCTCAATCGCCTGATGTTGCAGCAGAGGCAACAATTTGTCTGATGGATACTGATTGGTGACCAGACCTTCAAAGTCTGCCATGGCTATCTGGAATGGTTCTGATTTCTCAAGCAACCATTCCAAATAGTTTTGGGCGACTGGTACAAATATCACAGATGGATCTCCGCCAATTAAATCACATACTCTCCATCGTCCTTTTATAACAAGCTGTGCAAACAATTCAGGTCGTGTTATGATTGTCTTTTTGGTTTGATACGGTAAAAATACCCATTCTAAAATTCTTATACTGGCTGCGATTTGACAGATGATGCCCAATGGATGTTTTCTGCTTTCTCCAGAATTTATAAGTATGTACTGCACTGACTGGTCTTCAATTATTCTGCAAGCATATCCTGCAGCTATTTTTCCTGAGATATTAACTATAGCTGCTTTTTGGTCTTCTGACAATTCTCTTGGGAGTCCTGCCTGAGCAACTGATCCTAACAAAGGCATCAGAGGAGCTAGATCATCATTGGTTATTCCACACACAGGTCTTACCCACTGTATGTCACCCATCAGCTTCTACACATCAGTCAAAGTCTTTATAACAGTATTAATGACTAATTTCTGTGGCCTCACTATACCACTCATGATGGTCCAACCCAGGTATTGCCATGGCTCCTGCTTCTGAATCTTTTCAGGGGCAATTTTAAGGCCTCGTCGACCCAACTCTCGTTCTAATTGCTGTAACAGCACAGGCACATTCAGACTTTTTCCTGCTATCAGAATATCATCCATGTAATGATATACTAATAAATCAGGATGTTGGGTTCGAAATGACTGCAAGGCCCATGCAACATAAACTTGACACATAGTGGGTGAATTTTTCATCCCCTGAGTAAGAGTCAACTGTCGCAACGAGGGAAGAAAGAGGCACTCAATATGAGCATCAGCTAACTTCGTTTATTGAACATTGCCTACAGCTTAATATACACTCTATAATTGGCTCATACATATTGCAGAAACTGAGCTCATTATTGGTGCTTGCTTAAATGTTGACTACAACTCTACTCCCTTCTTTTGTTGACACAGGTGGCTCTCAATTGCTTTTGTTTTGCTAATCACAACCTCCTGTTTACCAGTTAGTTTAGCACGTACAAGGACGCTGCGGCTTTCCTATGGCCTTGCTGTCTCAGATTTTCTCTTGGGCCTAGACAAGCTGTGTTCTATATTCTAACAGCTCGTCCATAGCTTTAGCCATGTCCATATGTCCCTGTGCTGCCAGCCAATCCTCTATAGTCACCCAATGAAAACGCTGTGCTGGTGCTGCTTTGTTAACTGAAGGCACTGTGAAGGCAAATCTGACAGCATCATCTGGATGCAAAAGGATTGTGAAAAAACAGTCCTTTAAATCTATCACCAGTATGACCCAATCATGGGGGATCATCATAGGAGAAGGTAGACCAGGCTGTAAAGGTCCCATATCTTCCATGACCGTGTTAACAGCTCGCAGATCATGTAATAATCTCCATTTTCCTGATTTTTTTGGAATAGCAAATATGGGAGTGTTCCATGGACTCGTAGATGGAACAATATGTCCTGCATCCAATTGCTCCTGAACTAATTGTTGAACTATTTGCAACCTCTCCTTTTTCAGCGGCCACTGATCTATCCATACTGTTTTTTCTGTTTTCCATTGCAGTTTTAAGGTCGGCTGCCTATCAATGGCCGCTCCTGAAAAGGAGAAGTAACCAGACGTGCTCCCATTTGCCCCAACAGATTTTGACCTATCAGGCCTATGGGTAGAGATAGCACATAAGGACATGTTCCCACTATTGCTCCATCAGAAAACTGAAAAGTTATCACGTCTTTGCTGATCCATGTCTGCTGTACACCACCTACTCCTGCAACTCCTGTAGGTGCCATTTCCACAGGCCATGCTTGAAGCCATTTATGCTTAGGAATAATTGAAATGTCAGCCCCTGTGTCAAGAAGCATAGTCATAGTGCTGGACTGTCCATTAGGATGCCGTATAATTACATCTTCCTCGGGTTTTCCCTGCTTTATGTCTACAGCTAACATCACCTCAGGGGGGCCTGTTGAACCAAAACCCCCATCTCCTCATGTCAGTGGTTCTGCATTAGGCACTTCTGCTTTAAAAGGCACTAGCTGAGCTATTTTACTGTTAGCAGGAATAAAAACTGGTGGTGTTAAAGTATATACCATAATTTTGATTACACCTGTAGCATCTGCATCTATGATTCCTGGCACTACAAAATTTCCCTGGCGAGACAAAGATGAACGTCCTAACAAAAGAGCACTCAATCCTCTACCTAAAGGTCCTTGCAATGTAGAATCAATCAAGTGCACATTTGGAGTCTCAAGCATAGTATCTACTGCTGTTGCCAAGTCCACACTGGCACTTCCTGCGGTGGCTGCACAGCAGCGTTCCAAGCACCCTGATTTGCTGTCATGGCGCGAGAGTGCGTCGCGCTCCGTTTGGGGTTTCCCTGCCGCTTACATTCATTTGTGTTATGGTTATCCATGTGACAGTTATTACACCACCTTGACCCTCCTGCTGTTATTACCGGGCAAGCAGTCCTTGGCAAAGGAAATGCTCGGCACTGAGTGCTGTAATGTCCCTTCTGACCACAAGCAAAACACTTTATTTCTTTGCATTTCTTACCATTCCTTCCTTTCCCAGACACAAGAGGCTTTACTACTGCACCTACTGCAGTAGCCAGATAGGCTGCGTCCTCCTGTTTGAGCATTCTTGTTGCAGCCTCCAGGAGTTGAGCTACGCCAGCACCCCTAGGCAGTGTGTTGAAAGCCTGTTTGGTTTTATCATTGGCGTTATCATAGGCCAACATATCGATAAATTTTGCCTTCACGTCACTATCCATGTCTGGATCTGTATTTACTGACTGATATAAACGATCAATAAACAGATTATATGGCTCATTGGGCCCCTGTTTGACCATAGTACATGGGGGCCCTGACCTTGCATCCCTTACTGCAAGGAAGGACCTGTAGACTAGGTCTTGGTTGGTTCGTAGTGCCTCATCTGAAAACCGTGCTTGTATATCAGTTGTGTTGTACTGACCAATACCCATGAGCATGTCAGCCGTAACGCCATGAAGAGGGTGACCTTGCTGCCTAGGCTGTGCTGCAGCTGCTGCACAGCTAGCTTCCCATTTATGAAAAAA
>NW_020925850.1:0-2386 GCF_003984885.1 Neopelma chrysocephalum
TTTTCCTGAATGAAAATGTAGATGTTACCCACCCATAAAACTTGTTTTCTTTCCCTACGTTCTTGACCCTGGTCTCTCAAAGGCTTGCGTTTCCAAGGTTATGCACACACTGCACTGAGAAGTCCACTTACTATTTTTAAACTTGGTCCTTCTTAAATTCACTGTGGCCTCTAGCTGAAAACATGAAAGAGGTTAGTACAAATGTTGGCATTCCGTCCATGCTTTATTATTTAATCTATATACTTACCTCCACATTGAGTAGTACTGACTGCTGCGTGCTCAGTGGAATTTTTTTCTTTTTTTCCCACGTTTTAGTAAGAAAAAAGACTCAGTAATAATTTTTTACTATGTAAATTTTTGTAAGTCTTTCTTGACTTTCAATGACCATTTCTTTTGCAAATTAGACCTGATAGGCACTTCCACCAAACCTGCCACGGAGTGCAGGTACCTAGTGATACAATACTCTCCTTTTGGATTTTCCATCCCATGTCCTAGCAACAGTAATGCTTTTTCCCAGTGTAGTCCTACAGCTGGACTCACCCCACAAAGAAAACCACACCCTTTTTTGATGCTCCAGAGCCTGTATACATGTGAATAAGTGCTACTTCACTGAAAAAGCAAACAAACAAAAATTAAAAACAAACAAACAAACAAAAACCAAACAAAAACAGCCAAAACCCTCATGGCCAGTTCTGACACTGAACAGGGTTTCACACTTTCTGTGCATGAGTTTAGATCTCAGTTTGAAGCTGAGTTCCTACAGCTGTTGTTTTCAGATTGGGACTGTGTCTCAATGATGTATTTCGTTACCTTTTCACCAGTGGCACCTTCCAAGTAGGGATTGATTCATCAATTATAAAGTGACCACTTGGATTTTTTCTGGTTTTCTTTCTATTCATGGACATCAAGGAGATATACACACACGAACTGAAACTACAGAAATTATATCATTCTGCCCACTGAAACAATTTACACAATATCAAAAGCAACAGTAGCTTTATTCCAGAACTAATTTCTAAACTCAGTATTGGCTTTTCTAACTGAAGACCATGTCAATCAGGACTATAAGTATTATATGCAAATATAATATATGGATTTATCTTGCAATCCTGGACATCAGCTGGGGGGGGAGGGGCACGGGAGCCACAACACTTCCAGCAGCTGGAACATGAAGCAGCACCTGGAACAACAGAGGAGTTGCAGTTCTCCACCAGAAAACACACCACCACCTTCACCTGCACACATGCAGATGAGCTGCCTGAAAACACACTGAGCAGCCTTTCCCATCAGGCCTAAGCCTGCTCTTCCAGGCAGCCACCCCAGCAGCATTTACTCGAGGCATGAGCCATCCAGAGACCGCTGAGCAGCCACACTCGGGTGGGACAGGAAGGCTGCAGCCAGCGCATCGAGACAGCGAACCTTCTCTGTCACCTCCTGCAGGAGCAGCTCCTCATCAGCTGTGCTTGGCAGGTTGGGCCCCACACTCCTGTGGCAGTTGAGAACCTATTGAAGAGTACTGGAAGAAATTAAGGGCCTCTTAGCCACCATTCTGAGAAGTGTACTGTAAAAAATGGAAGGGCTTCTTGGCCAAGACCTATTGAGTCTAACTGCTAGGCTGGTTGCCAGAAGAATGGTGACTGTACCATAAAGCACGGGAACTCCCTGGCACCTGCCTGGTGTCTTTGTTCAGCCTGATGAGAATTTACAACATGTGTTGTGTCCCTGACTGATGGGTTGTGACATCCATACTTTGGATATGGTTGCAACAGAGTTCCCCAGTTCAACTTAAAGCTGACAGGTGAAATGGAACAAGGACCAGGAAGACAGTGGTAAGGAGGGATTAGAAAATATTGGGGTTTGCCTCTTCTTCAGCAGACTGCCTGGTTACGTCTCCTGTATCTGTCCTACTTTCTCAGGGAGGCAAATCCAGGTGCTTTCTTGAGTCCCTGATATCACCCAACCAACATGCCCAGGAAGTGATTTGCAGAGAGCTTTTCCCAAGGCAGTATGGAAAGGAGGTATTCCTCGGCTCACTTGCTCTCCCTACAAACTCTTTTTCCTTCGTGAGGCATTATGACTCTGCCCTGCCAAGCTGTTTTTTGGGACACGGATCTGGATTCTCACCTTAGCTATGATGGAGCTCTCCTGCCGTACCAGTACATTATTACTTACAGAATCCTGCCCTCTCCAGCACACCAAGAATGTCCTTAGAAAAGTACCAATTCAACATTTCTACGGTGATCTTGCAAAGCCGACTGAAACAAAGGAATAGCCATACACACCTCACTGTCTTAAAAATGAAGTTGACTTAGATGACATTCTCATTGAATTTACCTTTGCCTTTCATCTACTCTTCACTCTTCTTCCTGCAACTTGGAAGGATTCT
>NW_020925851.1:0-15804 GCF_003984885.1 Neopelma chrysocephalum
GGGGGGCACCCCCAGGACCCCCTCCCCTGTGGGCTGGGAGATCCCCTGAACCCCACTGCTGGGATTTAGGGGATCCCCCCGGCCCCTCTCCGTCTGGGGTCTCTGTGTGCTGAGTGTTGGGGGTCTCTGGGGTTCGGGGGGGGGTCACTGGGATCCCCTTTCCCTGGGGTCGGTTGGCCGGGCCGGCCGGAGCGCTGTGGCGGGAAAAGTAATGGCGGCTCGCGCAGAGCCTTATGGGAGTTGCAGTTCCCTCTTGAGTACTCCCCGGCGCGCCTGCGCAGTGCAGCCAGGGCGTTGGCAAAGCCCCCCTTCGGCCCCCCCCCCGCTGGTTCCAGGCCTGCGCTCTGAGCCTCGGGAACCCCCGAACCTCTCGGCTAAACCCGCCCGAGCCCTCCAGCCTTTCCACCCACAGCCGCGCTCCCCGCAGCCCCCGAGGGGATCCCCAGAGCCCCGCTCTCCCACAGGCCCCGCCACCTCTCACAGCTCAGCCGTACCTTCCGCTATCTTGGCTTCCCGGAAGCCAACACGGCGCTCTGCGCGCGCAACGCCTTTACTGACCCCGCCGCAGCCAATCAGGGCGCGGCCACGGCCCCCCCCCCCTCCGCCCGCCGCGCTCCCGTCAGGAAGGTTTGCACAGGCGGTGGCGCAGCGCCCTCAGCCTGAACTGAACCTGGTTTTACCTCATGAAATCTTTGATCTCTGTTAGCCAAGCCCCTCTTTCCTTCCCCAGTTGTCTTGTCCTTTTGCGGGGGGGTGTCATAGCGGCCCTTTGCACTTGAGCGGACTGAGGTTTCTACCAGAAAGGGCCAGTCCCCTTTCACAGGGGCAGGTTCTTCCAACAGAACCCTCCTTGAGGGCTGTGTGGAGATTCCTGCCTTGGCTGGGGACCCCCCAAGGTCACTCCTGGAGGTTGAGAGCAGAGATCTCCCCCCGAGCATTGGTCTGGGGGAGTTCCATCCATCTCTAATTAAGAATTATTGCTTTTGTGCCAGCTTTAGTAGAATTCCTTCAACAATTGCTTTAGTGTAGAGCACTGTCCTATCTTATCCTGTACTCCTGGTAGTTTTAGTGTTTCTATTGTGCAGTAAAAAAATTCTGATGAAGATCTTTTGTCTGATCATTTGTAACCCTAAATAATTCCTTTCTATCAATAGATCTGATTTGCCATCATTAAACCTGGGGGACCTAAATGGTTCAGTCACACCTCTGTAATTCCTCTAAACTGCAACTGTTGGCATAATGCAAGGCTGAGATTGGATCCAGCAGTCCCCAGCACCCCACAGTAAGCTGGGAGCTCAGGGGGGCCATTCCCCTTTCCCAGCCCCCCGTGCCCAAAGACCCTCATAGGACCATCTGTCCCACCAGACCACCCTCCCTTTTCCATGCTTCTCCCTGTTCCTTCCACTTTTCCGTAGTCCCCTCAATCCCCACCCCACCCCCGGATTACTCTGGGGGTCCCAACCCCCATTTTTCCCTCCTCTCACATCTTCCTCATCATCCCCCCAATCCCCAGCTTCCTCCAACTGAGTTTGGGGTCCCACCACCCCAAAAAAAAGGGGTTAGGTGGGGTCCTGGGTGGGCTCTGAGTATGTCTGGGGGGTTCTCCAGAGCCTGTGGGGAGATTTAGGGGGGTCCCAGCACCTTTTGGGGTGAGCTGGGTGCATTTTAAGGGGCAGGTGCCCCACCAAGACCCTCCCAGAGCGGGTTGACATGGGGGGAACAAAGGGGGGTCCCCATTCCCAATCCATCCTGGGACCAGTTCTGCCCCCCCCCCAAACTTGGGTTCACCCCTGGGGGTCCCTCCAAGCCCCTCCTCCACTGCCCCCAAATAACTGGGACTAGGGAGAACTGGGAAGCTTTCCTGAGATCAGTGGGAGCAGCCGGGCGGAGGCAGAGTGACAGCAGGGGAGGGGGGGACACACGACCCCCCCAAAATCCTCGCGGGGATGGGAGGAGGTCCAGGCTGGGCCTGAGGCCCTGGGGAGGGGCTGCGGCTGCCGCCGTCTCAGGAGCTCTGTGGGGAGAGAAAAGGGGGTGACACCGGGGTGGGGGGACAAGGGGGACACTGGGATACACCGAGATCCAGACTGGATCCAGCGGGACCAGAACTGGGGCAACAGGGGTCATACTGGGAGCACCTGGCAGCACGTTAGAGGCAACTGGGATATATAGGGAGTGGCTGGGAGTGACTGGAACCATAGTAGGGATGACTGGGAGCAACTGGAACAACGCTGGGGGCAACTGGGATCCTACTGGGAGCAGCTGGGTTCTTGCTAGGGTCATACTGGGATCATACTGGGAGTGACTGCAATAATACTGGGAGTGTGTGAGAGGGAATGCAGCTTTACTGGAGATGAGTGGGATCAAACTGGATTTGTACTGGAAGTGTCTGGAAGTTACTGGGATCATACTAGGGGTGACTGGATTCATACTGGGATCATAGTGGGAGCAACTGGGACCATGCAGAGGGCAAATGGCATCCTCCAGAAAGTGACTGAGAGTGACTGGGGCCATACTGGACTCAGACTGGGAGTCCCTGAGAGTGAAAGGAACCATCCTGGGGGAGGGGCTGGGAGCAACTGGGACCACCTTGAGGGCAACTGGGATCCTATTGGGAGTGACTGGGATCATAGTGGGAGTGACCAGCACCATACTGGAATCATAGCAGGAGCGACTGTAAGTGACCAGGATCAAACTGGGAGTGACTGGAACTATGCAGGGGGGAATTGGGAGCCAGTGGGGCCGTGCTGGAAGCCAACTGGGAACATACTTGGAGCAACTGGGATCATGCTGGAAGCAACTGGGAGTAACTGGGAGTGACAGGGTGCATGCTGGAGGCAACTGGCATAAACTGGGAGTGACTGGGAGTGTCCGGGATCATACTGATGGAAACTGGAGCCATCCTGGGGCAAGTGGAAGTAACTGGGTGCAGTGGGTTTCTGTGGCTGGGTTTTGGTAGCGGGGGGGCTACAGGGGTGCTTCTGTTAGAAGCTGCCAGAAGCTTCCCCTGTCCCATGGAGCCAATGCCAGCCGGCTCCAGGACGGAATTCCTGCTGCTGGCCAAGGCCAAGCCAGTCAGGAGTCACAGTAACACCTCTGGGATAACATATTTAGGAACAGAAGGTTGTGGCACAGAAGGAATTCCAGCCAGGGAAGAGCGAAGTGAGAACATGGGAACAGCAATGCAGACGCCAAAGGCAGTGCAGAAGGAGGGGCAGGAGGTGCTCCAGGCACTGGAGCTGAGGCCCTGCAGCCCCTGGGGCAGAGCAGGGTGGGGAGCTGTGCCCCTGCAGCCCCTGGGGGAGCATCGGGGTGCAGAGACCCCCCTGCGGCCCATGGGGGAGCATCGGGGTGCAGAGACCCCCCTGCAGCCCATGAAGGAGCCCATGCTGGAGCAGATGGATGCAGGAAGGAGGCTGTGACCCCGTGGGAGGCTCAGGGTGGAGCAGGGTCCTGGCAGGGACCTGCAGCCCATGGAGAGGGAAGCCCAGGCTGGAGCAGGTTTTTCCCAGGCAGGACTCGTGGCCCCTGTGGGGGACCCACGCCGGTACAGCTCATCTGTGAGGGACTGACCCCATGGAGGAGTGACCCACGGGACAGCAGGTTGGGAAGAGCTGCTGCCCGAGGGATGGACCCACACCGGAGAGGTCCATCCAGGACTGTCTCCCGTGGGAGGGACCCCACGGGAGCAGGGGAAGGACTCCAACTCCTCTCCCTGAGCAGTGACAGAAACAACAACTGACCGTGACCCCCATTCCCGTCCCCCTGCACCGCTGGGGGAGAGGAGGGAGAACATGGAAGGAGGGGTGGGGGAAGGTGTTTTTAAGACTGTTTTATTTCTCACTCTTTGGCTCTTATCCTGTTAATAATAAATTTAAGTACTATCCCCACTTTGAGTCTAGTTTTGCCCGTGAAGGTGATCAGTCACTGACCTCTCCCAGCTCTTATCTCTACTCATGAATTCTTAGCTGTTTTTTTTTTTCTCTCCTCTGCCCAGTTGCAGAGGGAGAGTGAGAGAACGGCTTTAGTGGGCACCTGGTATCTGGCCAGGGTCAACGCACTACAAGAATATAAAAAGAAGTAATTTTTTTGGTCTTGTTCTGATGTGGTTAAGGAGCTGGAAAAACAAGACTGGTACAGGGTGGTCCAAAGCATGGCTTTGTGTCTGGATGAAGGAGACATCACATTTAGAGGGAGACAGATTCTGCCATTGCTTTCCTAGACTTTGTCCCACCTTAATGGTGTTTTTCCACCCACAGCAGCATTGCTGGGAGATGTTGCAGTGGCACATCTGAAATAAAGACAAGACAAAATAAAATAAAAATTTAGCTATGTTAGTGAATTTAGATATGTAAGTGTGACTTTGCAAATTGTAAACTGCCTGAAAAAGGTTGCTGCCCAAATTGTGGACAATTAAGATAAAGCTGGCTTACGTAAACAAAAGAAAGTGGGAAAGACTTTTAGTGGGTAGCATTGTAAGGGAGGCAGAAGAGGGGTGGGGGGAACCTAGGCTGTTTGAAATGATAAAGCTTTATGTAACTACTCTATAATAGTAAGAATAGGAATTAGGCAACCAAATGTCTATTTAGATAAAGCAGACTTCGTAAAGAGTGTGTACGATAGATAATTTTGAAGCTCACTCCTTCCTAATGTATAAAAAGCTGTTGTGTTTCTTTTCTCAGTGGAATGCACAGGGGGGGCGAAACCCCTTTTGCATTTCCCTGGCCGTAATAAAAGTGTGCTTTGCATATTGTTCAAGGATTTCTTTGAATCTGTTTTCCAAGGAGGACAACATCTGGTTTCTGTCCATGCAAGCACCTTTACATACAGTTACGTGTGAGCACTCCCACTGAGAGCAAGAGGATTGGCTTTTGCAGGAATCCAAATAGCAATGAAGTTACACAACAGGCCTCCTGCTCTCCATAGTCTCTGTAGACCAAAACTTCAATTCTTTTTCTTGTGAGGGGAAAAAAAAGGCCTTTTGCCATTTTCCAGTGAGAAGCTGAGTCTGCTGTTTTGTTCCACCACTGATTCCTTGGCTGGAGGCTCCCATGCTATGGTACCTTTATGTGGGCCCCCAGCATCGTCTTTGAAGATGGTAACACCTTATCCCACTGTCTACAAGCAGTAGATATCCCCTGCTATCCTATACACGAGGTCAGCTTTTCTCTGTATTTTCAAAGGTAATACATCCCTTGGCTCAAAGTCATGGTGATGGAGTCTTTTCAGCTGACCACCTCCTTGAGGCTTTTCCAGGATCCAGCTCAGGAGAGAGCTGCTAAAAGTCCAACTGTGTGATTTCAAGAGCCAGATTGGCTCCTGAGACCTTCCATAATCACTTGAGGCATTGTTGGTTTAATTCTGCCATAACTACTCACATTGTTAGTATGAAAAAGGAAGAATGGGAAAATTTTTGGTTTCAATGGAGTAAGCTGGGCAAATGAAAGAAGGCAAAAGCATATATATAATTTAAAGTGACTGCTGAAGTATGTAAATATTAATTCTAGTCATGTTTGCTGGGTGTGCTTCTCGCACAGGAACACCATAGCTGGGGCTGGGGACAGCACTGAGGGCAGCAACCAGGAATGGGGGGGATGCCCTTCCATCCTGCTGATATCTGAAGTGGTTTCCACGGCTGTAGTCAAAATAGGAGAGAGTGTCCTGGTGAGGTTGGCACGCCAGACAGTTTCTATGGTGTTGGCTAAAGCAAGCAGGACACCTAGTTTTCTTTAGGCATCTGTGCTGTTTCTGAGCAGCGGTAAACGAGGGCTGGGACTGATGTGGCAGAGGGGCAGGTGATGGGGCTGTTGTGGCTCCGTCCCTCAGGAGCTGAGGGTGCCCAACACAGGGTGTGTACTCGGATCAGAGCAGAGGGGTTTGTGGCCCCGCTCTCTGTGGTGAGCCTGGTGGGTGAGCTCCCCCTGGGCCAGGCCACATCAAGGGCTGATGAGAACAGTGGTGTTGTTTGTGGAATGGCAGCAAGCGGGGCCGCGAGATGCGGGGCGCCAGCAGCCACCTCAGGGGGGGCTGAACCCCGCTGTGTATCAGTGCAGGCAGGCGAGGGTACGAAGAGATGTCTGGAGAAGGCTCTGGCAGAGAAGGCGGCGCTCGGACCGAGCGGGGCCGGGGCTGGGCTGAGGCGGACGGAGGTGGGCTCGGCCCGGCCTGGTGGGACTGGGAGGGGGCGGCCTCTCCCTGAGGAGCGAGCGGGCGGCCATGTTGTGCGGGGGGCGGGGAGGAAGGAGTTGAGAGGAGGTGGCGGAGGCTCCCTCACACATACGGCACAAGATGGCCGCGGAGCAGCGGCCGCTCGCTCTGGGGACACCCGGCCGGCGCCCCGGGTGCCGCGCTCGAAGGCCGAGTCGGGTCCGGCACTCTGGGGGCTTCGGGACTGCGGAGGGCGGCGAGCGGGGCTGCCGAGCGGGGCTGCGATGGGCGCGCAGCAATGGCGCCGGGCTGCGAGCGCTGCCCGCGCCGCTCCCTCGCCGGGCGGGCGGGGGGCCGCCCTTGGCCGCGGGAAGGGCGAGCGGGGGAGCAGCGCCCCGTCGTCGGGGCCCCCGGTGCCGGCCAGCGGGCTGATCTTCGCCGGGTGAGTGCCGGAGTCTCCGCGCTCCTCATTGTCCTTTGTCCTTGGGAGGGAAAAAAAAATGTCCTGGGGGGGGGGGGGCGCTGCCTCTCCTTGCCCCCCCTCCCACCCCCTCCCCGCTCGCTGAGGGGACCCGCGGGGCCTCTCGGGGACCCCCCGCCCGTGTCCTGCCCGTGGGGGGTGAGGGGGAGCGGCGGGACCAGCTCTGCTGTTTTATAGTTAAGGTGTAGGAATTTGAATTTATCTTTGGATACCTTTTAATTTAGCAATGAATGTTTTTTAAAATTGTGTTTTTACCGAATGATTCCAGACTCCTTCTTCAGTATGAAGTAGTGGTGATGATAAATATAAATAAAATAACATTTTTGCCTTCACAAAAGGCGAGAAAAGTTGGCTAGAGGTAGTGCAAATATAGTGTTCCTTGTGTTAAAGATCATGGTTTGTGATCTGATTAAAGGTTAAAGAAGCTGAAGGCTTTAAAACTATTCGGAAGGGCAAAAAAGATGCAGTTTTTTTGGGAAGATCAAGCAAGTTAAGACTTAAAATTCAGAGAAGCTGATGACAGAAACCATTTTGAAATAACTTTGCTATCACTAAAGGTTTTATTTAATTTTGCATAGCCTACTTCTAAAGACTTTAATGTGAAAAAAAGCACAAGGGGTGAGGGGTATCGGGTGATAAGTTACTCAATTAAAAAAATGTTAAATTTGCATTTGATCTCTAAGTCTTTCAAAATTAAAGTAATGGAAGACAGAAGAGCAGATCGCAGTTAGTCATGAAAAACCCAGATCATGTGTGTTGTGTGTGTCAGTCACTCTCATCTCCAGTGTGTTTTTCTTTAGCCAAGAAGGTACTTTTATTTTTAGAGTTGAGTTCTAAAGATACAGTTACTGCTATCATAAGTTTTCCTTGACTTTATAATTACCTAAAGATCAATACATTTCAGGCATGTGACTTGTTCTGCTTTTCTAAAGCAAAATGTTGAAAATTTCCATCCTTTTTTTTTCAGGTAGAACGCTATGAACAATACCTTATTTTCTGAGTGGCTTCAGAGGAATCGTTCATGAGTTATTTTCTCAGGTAAGAGTGGCTATAACTTGTGGTAGCATGTTCATTTCCTTGTTGATTTTTTTTTATCTTGAAATTGGCCTTTTTTCTATTGTGCAGATGGGAAGAAAAAAAGTCTGATTTTTTATATGGAGGGGATACATTTTGTAAAGTATCTGGACTTTTAGAAACCTTTTTTTTTTTTTTTGCAGGTACAGGTAGACTGTCTTCAAATAATGTCATGTTTATGTGCTACTTCTGTATAAATTTGAGTTTACCCAGGCTATTTGTTAAGAGGCTTGTTATTTTTATCATCTGTGTATATAGATCCATATGCCTTGTATTTGTGGAAAAGGGCAGTATTTTCATATAAATCCATTTCATCAAATGTCCCATTTCACCAGTGAGAACCTGCATTAAACTTTGATTGTATTTTGTACTTAATGAGTTTGTAGCATTAACGGTTGGGGATATTGTAGAACTCACATTTGACAACAGGAACAGCAGTAACAGGAGACTTCAGGTATTTGTAGAGGAGATTTTGGGGGCCTGTTTCTTGGTTTTGGGAACACAAAGGCTGATGCTTGGCAAGGATAGAATATTGTTATTGTAGTGTAGGTCACATTTTTATGAATTGAAAGACACCTTCTCTGTTTTCAGCAAGTTTGTCAGTCAAGAACATTAGGACTGTAGGTGAGATCTGTCTGTACCTTGTTTTCAGACAAACCTGGTTTTTGTTTTTTTTCTTTAAAGGCTCTCAGTGGATATTGTTCTTCCAAAGATTCAGATGACTGGTTGGGTAAAAGTCCTTGAGCAAAATTGTGTACTGTTCATGCCAGGTATGTTAAACTGTGTTGTGGATTTTTGTTTGTTTTATGTCTTTTCTTTTAAATTATGCTGGAAATCATTTTTTCAAAATAAACATTAAACATTTAAGCTACAGTGTTTTACCTTGTTGAATTTATTTTCTTTCAAGCTCAGTGCATTGGAAAACTGTTAGTAAGTACTGACTACAGCAATGTTTGTGTCTCCCGCACCTTTGAAGATTTCTGTGGTCACTCACATACAGCTTTAACAACCTGCAGTGACCGTGGGGACACGTAGTAAAGCCAGGCTGTGCTCTGGGAATTGCCATCTCCTAAGGACATTGCCTAACCACACTTCAGAAGTGCTTTTCCTTAGTTCAAGGTATTCATTCATTAGCTAGGGACACTCATAAGCTTTTCCTTTCCAATCAATAGTTTGTACAATACACTTAAAAATTCTCTTTCTGGTGTAAATTTGACTCTAAAGCCCAAAGCGTTACGAGGTATCTTGCTCTCCTCCTTGCAGTATAAACAAACCAGCTTTCTAATGTTTATAATTTGTTTTTACACTTCGAGATTCTGCATTTAGAGTCAGAGTAACACGTTTCCTTTGAGTCAGGCTTTCCCCACTGTGTAATTAAAAGCTGGAGAGCTCGTTTGCCTCTCTGAACTGGTTCCTTTTCGCAGCTTCCCATGCTCAGGTACCTCAGTGTGTGCTCAGGACCTCAAAGCACGAGGTGTCTTCGTGAAGACACCTGTGTCAGGAATCTCAAAAACACTCTTGATCATTTGCTTTTTAAAATTACATAATTGATGGTGATAATTAAAGAATACAGTTGTGAACCCCCACCTGAGTGCAGCTGTTTTCTTTGGCTTGGATGAAGCCTTCAGCCCGTTCATGTAAAAAATCATGGGCCAATTTTGCAAAGCTTTATAAAAACGTCTCTCCAGGTTGTACTAAACCTTTCCCTGCAGTGAGTTACTGCTGCTGTGCAAGGCAGAATTCGGATCATATTTACAGAGAATGGACATGTCCATGATCATGGATGTCCTGCAGCAAACAGGGCTGATGTGCAAATGTGTGTGTCAGTGTGTTCTGGAACTTGGTTGTGAAACTGTCTGATGGGATCTGTGAGAACTGAGAGTTTGTGTTTAGAAAGGATCTCATACCTGAAGAACAAGGGAGCATATCTGAAATCCCATGTGAATTTTCAGTTTAGAGGGTCAAAATCACAGATATTGCACAGTCTATTACAATGAAGGCAAGACCAGTCTGATGATAATGAGGGGACTGAGCCTGTCAGGCCCAAGACTTGTGTTCCTGATGTTAAATCCTGAAATGTCTAAAGCTGCAACTTTTGATTGACCTGCTCTTCAAAAAATAGCAAAATTAAATATTAAAATTAAACTCCACAGTGTCAGGAGCAGATCTTGGCTGACCTACATGTTCCATGCTAAATACAAAATTGAGCACTTCAGCCTTAATGGTCTGCACCTTTCCTGGATTGCCCTGATGCTGTTTGTGCTGAGTAGGTATGAAAATAAAGGCAGTTTTACCTGTCCCTTGTTACTTTTCTGAGCTCTTGGGAGCTGCCTTTTCTTGGAAGAGCAATATATGTTTATCCAGCACATGGCAGCTTGATCTCTACGTTAGGTAGACCTCAGCAGCTGTAATTTTAAAGTAAACATAAGCCACAGCTATTAGACTACCTAAAAAAAGTAATGTCATGTTTATTTTTAGAGAGAGATGGATTTTTTCAATCACATGGGCTACAACAATTACTGCAAATAGTCTGATTAAAAGACTTTGATGTTTATTAAATATAGCAAATACAGGTGTTGACCTAAAAGGTTAATTCTTTTTCAGCCAAGACTTGTATGTCCAAGCTCTGTGGTTTGTGACTCTGGGCATAAACAAACTCCAGCTTCTGTGATTAATTCTGTAGTTTGGTACTGATTGTTTTTTGGATGTTAACATTGGAAAACTCAAAAATACAGTGGTATATTCTGCAATAGTGGAAAAATACCTTGTGTGAATGAAATGTAATGTGTTATCAACATGTTGGTGGCATTTTTACAAAACTCATTGTTTGGTTCACCTGTTCACTTGCAAGTAGAGAAGTGTCACTAGTGCTGAGTGGTACCATTCTGGCAAACATGAGATTGCTTTTGCAGACTGGTGCTGAGGTTGGAACACAACTGGGTCGAGTCTTTGTCTTTAGAAGCAGCTGCTCTGTGGTGACAGAAAGCCATATTAAATATCCTCATTAAAGTTTCTGTGCAACTGCTGTAGCTGTGTGCTCACTCTGAACTAAAGACAACAGGAACCAGCTTGAATGCAGGTGATGAATGTGTAGCTGTGCTGTGAGTTATTAAAGACAGTTGAGAGCTATAAATTGAAAATCTTGCAATCTTTAACTGTTCCTGTCTTCATATATCAGATTGTAGTATTTAAGTGGCCTTTTTTTAGGGAAATGTTACATATAGGGCAGAAGGAGATTTAAAGGGTCTAAGTGAATGTATTGACCTGGTTCATTTTTCATGCTTTGAATGACTGGTGGAGGCCTCTTGGATGATCAGAGTTCAGCAGCCAGGTTGTGTTTCTGCTGAAATGGTGGGTGGGCACTTTGCACAAGTTCTGTGCTTCCATTTCATAGCAGCTGCTGGAGCACATTTAAATACGTGTTTTAAACCTCTAAATGTAACATTCCTTTGTATATTCTACATGTTTATGCCAGTTTACTAATATAACTTTTTGTCATTTCCCCTTTTTTTAAAGGGATCTTTTTCCATAATAATTTCAAATAAATTACATCAACAATGAAATGACAATTCTGTTCATCACAGCTTTCCTTCTGTGCATCTGAGTAGATACCAATGGAAGAGAAGAATTTAAAGGCTTGCACAGTGTGCTGTCACTGCATAGGGTCATTAATTTTTATGTATTTGAGGCTATGTTTTAGTATAAGTAGATTCTGAGAGATCACAAGAGAAGCAGTTTGCTCATACATGTCAGGAGGATAACTTTTATGGCTAATTTCACACAGTCCAAATTCACAGTAAAAAGGAAGTTCCTGAGTTGTTTCAGAGTTTTAGGTCTTAGTTTAATCTTACAACCTTTGTTTAAGGTGTCTGTGATTAAAGTTTTGTTGATGTAGATTGCCAATAAGCATTTTCAAAGTTGGGATTTCACATTCTCACCTTGC
The DNA here is from genome assembly GCF_003984885.1 of Neopelma chrysocephalum. NCBI lineage: Eukaryota > Metazoa > Chordata > Aves > Passeriformes > Pipridae > Neopelma > Neopelma chrysocephalum. Next base: position 11,646 of record NW_020925851.1, read on the forward strand.
CCATACAGAGGTAATTTTGGGATACAGAGTAGATAATTTGTTCCATATAAATGTGTTGCATTATTTGCCCTTCCTCCAGCTGATACCACCTCTCACTAAAAAGGGTATTATTTTATCTTGTGAAGGGCAGGTCAGTTTGCTGAAGTTCATTTCCACTTGATGCCCGCCTGATCTTTTTCAAAAAATTAAAAGAAAAAGGGTTTTTTTTGTGGTAATTTGTCAAGGGATTTGTGTACAGGACTGGGCCTGAATTTCTTGGGTGGTTTGCACAGGTTCTTTGATAACACATTCCCTAGTGATACTTGAAAGTTTTTTGTAATATGTCTTTTGTAGCATATGCTGTCATCTGTAATGCTTGGGTTTTTTTTTTTCATTCAGGGATGGGACTTGTGTAATACTATTCATAGGGTAATGCTTGGTCCTTAGGATTTCTTTATTGTTTTTAATTTTAATTCAAGTGTTTTAATATCCCATTTTCCCTGCAGATGTGTGGAGGAATTGATTTGCTCACTGCAAGCAAAATAGCTGCTCTTGGTTGAAGGACTGGTAAGTTGTTATTCCTAATAACATTTACATTTTAGATTTTTGAAAACACCCAAACAAAGGTCTGGCTTTGCACAAAATGATATGTAAAGCCAGTACAGTTTTTTTATTTGTTTGGTTTTGTTTTTTTTTTAAATTAAACTGCTGGCTGATAGACTTCAAATCATTCCTCATATAGTCAAAAACCCCACAAAATTGGCAGGCTTGAGTAGAAAAATTAAAATTAATAATTAAAAAATTATTCATCTCTACTGGATGAGTATGGGACCAGAATCTTTTCCAGTTTTCTGAACTAAAAGGAATTTGGTCTTGACCTTTTGTTGTCCCTGGCACATTTTGTGACTTTCTTGGGAGCTGCCTGTGGACAGACACAGGTCCTTTTGTCTTTCTGGCTGCTTAAAATTCAAAAACACCTTGATTGTGCCTTTTTAATGAGGGCATCCATTGCATTTTGTGTACATGGATGAACTTTTTTTGTGGGAAGCTGTATTCCTGTAGCACTGTGCTTTGGAACATATGCATTTCTTTAAAAGAAGCAGTTTCTTAGAGCCAGTTCTTTCATTCTGACCGGTTTTATCACTGAGTTCAGTCCTGAAGCAAAAGAGTGGAATTCGTGAATTGGAGGAATTCAGTTTTTGATGCGTGTCCATGAGCTTAGTTCTGATGCTTTTTGACAAGTATTTAATCTCTTCTACTCCTGGGCTCTGTGAGTTTTTATTACTTTGTTCCTTCAGAAGTCTTAAACTGTTTTTCCCACTGCAGGTCTGTGTAGAACAGCATATTTCTTGCCATGTTTCTTCTTCCAGATATTCCTCAAAACTCTTCCTGTGCTATCCACTGACGCCTTTCTAGCCCCCAGTCATCTGCTTGAATCTCTAAAACATGTGACTCATGTTCTGTTTTTATATTCATCTTCATATGACTCCTAAATCTTTCTGTGTGCATTTTTGTTTGTTTTCTCATTGGGTTGTAAATGAGCTGTTGTCACATCTGGTTTCTTGAGTAGGACTTTGGGCTTTCAGTTACACACCAAGTAATTCTTCCATCCTTTTCTGGTTTATAATCCTTACCTAAAGGAAGGGGGTGAATGTGAAAGCCTTAATTTACTTAATGCAACAGTTGTCTGCAAAAGAATTTGCTTTAAAAACCAATTGCAAAAGCATCCAAATGTGTGGATCTTGAAAGATCCAGTATTGCCCTTGAAAGATCCAGTATTGCCCTCTCTGGTTAGCGCAGATAATGTTTAGTTGAAGCACTGATGTTTATTTTCCATTTTTTTAAGAGAAGATAGAAAATACTTGAAAACACCAGGAGGTTTATTGAAGTGGACATACTTTGCTTAATGCAATAAAGTTTATTATTTCAAAATAACACCCCAAAAAAGAGTGCATCTGTGAATAAAGTCACATCTTACCAAGAATTCCTCTCTAAATCTGAGAAACGTGGCAAACAGCCTTAGCTAAAATACCCAAACCTACATGACTTGTGCTTTGACTGCTGTGCTTACAGAATGTCTGATGGTGGTAAAATATAAATATGTAAAAAATGTTTAAATAAAATACATGTTTAAATAAAATGGTATATAATATAAATTTGAATTCCTACGCCTTAAATATATATAAAAAATATATAAATATGTAAAAAATGTTTAAATAAATCTGGTGGTAAAAGCAGAATTAGGGCTGTGCAGAGCACTCATGTTCTGTGCAGTCTCTAACAGGAGCTCTTTATGGACTTTGCTGTCTAGAAAGGACACGTCTGCTCTTTCCTCCAGTGTCAAAGTTACCAGGGATGTGTCTTTGAGACTAAAACCTTGCTTTAATGAACTTTGAGATGTAGACCTTGAGGTTTGGTTTGTTCACAGCCTCATTCTGTCCATTCAGCTCCCTCTGTTGGAGTGAATTTGTTTCCAGGGGAGGTCACCTCAGTTTTTAAGTTGAAGCCTCAGATTTCACTCTGGAAAACTTGGTCAGTGTGTTGGTGTTGTATTTGTTGGATTTCAGTCTCCCACTTGAGGAACAGAAGGTTTCAATAGACCTCAAGTGGCTGAAGCCCTGGGTTTGGCCATAAGGCACTGTCTTTCATTGCTGGTCTTTTAATAGAGCAACAGATAATTGCAACAAAAAACTGAAGAGAAAAACATTGTAAATTTTGTTTCAGAATTGTTGCCTTGAACCTTTGGTCAAGGTTGGGAATGGTTTGTCTCCCTTGACAGGGAGTGTAACTTTATTGAAAATTGTTAGTAAAATGTACCTTAATTCATAAGGAAACCACCACTGTGAAATCTTTTAAACCAAATGTAGATTTCCAAAGTGTAGAGGTTGCTATTAATATTTTGGCCGTTCCTGTGGCATCTTTTTGGTGCATGAATAACTTTGAGAACAAGAACGTGTTCTTAATTATAACATAGTATCAGGTCTGTTTACTGCTAATTATTTTACAAGGCTGAGAGAAGAGTTTAAGATGAAAGTTGTGGGGTTACTTGCAAAGTTTTTGGTACAACAAGTGCAGCTGAACCTGGTGGGGAAATTTGCCCTTAAATTGGTTTTGGCAGATCTCATGAGTGTCTAAGACAGAGGCCAACCCAACTGGAAAGAGCCTTTCAAGGGTGACTAATATGTAACTAAATTACCTTTTTGGGAGGTGGGGAAAGCTGATGTCAGTAATTAAATTTCCTTATGTTAAGCTTATTAAAAATATGTTAATATATAAATATTAAAATTATTTTAATGGTCTTATTTATGAGGTTTTCACTGTGCTCATGTTAGTACTTCTGAGTGTTTCATTGTGACAATAATGGACAGCTTTGTGGTTTTTTTGGTTTTTTTTTTCATGTTTTGATACCTCAGTCAAAGCATCAACATTACAAATTGTTCAAAATTTTAATTCATCTTCAAACACTGAAATACATTTGAAATGAGGTTAATGAGAACAGTGGGGGGAAAATAAAAAAAAACAAGTCCAAAGACAAAGCAACCCCAAAAACTGTTCATTTTTCCATTCTATTTTAAACAAGGAAGTCTGTAGAGCAGCAGAAACAGGACACGTGGGCAGGTGTGAAAGTTGGACTGGGGCTTGTTGCACTGGTTCCAGTGCTCTTTGCTTCAGTGTAACTGGTCGTGTTGAGATGAGGCTGGGGAAACTGGGCTGCCAAGGCAGAGACCACTGGCTGGCCCCACTGGTTTTTGCTGGGCAGTGGGTAATTTCTGCCTCACTTGTCAGAATCAGCCCATGGTTATCAGGGAACTTCTAATTGTTTATAGTTCTGGGTAAAGGGAGCACTGTCACCCTGGGAAAACTCCTGGAATTCAGGGCCCATTGTGACACTGCAGGTCCCCATGGAACAAAAGGAACCCTGGGACACTGCAGAAACTCCTGGAACCAAGGGACCATTGTGACATTGAGGGGGCTGATGGAATCAGGAGTCCATTGGGACAATCCAGGGCCTCATGAAATCAAAGGAATTCTGGGACGCTGTCAAACCTCCTGGAACCAAGGGTTCCTGCTGACATGCTTGTCCTCCTGGAACCAAGGGAGCCCTGAGATATTTCTGAACCTCCCAGAATCCGGGGGCCATTGGGACCCTGCAGAACCTCCTGGATTCCAGTGGTCCCTG
>NW_020925852.1:0-4752 GCF_003984885.1 Neopelma chrysocephalum
GCGTGTCCCCAACCCTGTGTCCCCTGTCCCCGCAGCCTCGGGCTCCTTCCTGCTGTACAACGAGCACCAGGCGCGGTGCGTGGTGGCCGCGGGCCGGCTCCTCACGGCCACCCAGTGCCAGCCCGGGGCCACCTCCCAGCGCTTCCAGTGGCTCCCGGGCGGGCGCCTCTGGAATTCGGGCTCCGGGCTCTGCGTGACGGCGACATCCCGGCAGAACCTGGCGCTGGTGCGGCTGGCGCCGTGCCGGGAAGATTCCCGGCTCCAGCGCTGGGAATGTCGGCCCGGGGCGCTCCTGGCGCTGTCGGGCCTCGAGCTGCACTTTAACTACGGGAATAACGCCCAGAACGAGGTGATGCTTTACACGGGAACCGGCGAGTGGAGCCGCTGGGTCGTGCACGGCACCAAGGACGACGTGTGCTCCCGCTCCGGTCAGTCCTACAGGGCTTGGCTGGGCTCGGACTAACCTGAGGGGGAGCTCTGACCTGGTTCGGGGCGGTTTAAACCGAGCTCAGGGCGTTGAAATCAGTTTAAATGTGTATTTAGGGGGATTAAGCCGAGCTCAAAGTGAAACGAAGCCCGGAAACTGGTTTAAGTGCGTATTTGGAGTGATTTAGGTGGTTTAATCTCAGCCTAAAACGTTAATGCCGATGGCTGTCTAGGATGATCCAGAAATATAAGTGATTTAACCCTAAATCATCCTCGACGTGTGCTCCTGCTCCAGTCAGTCCTAAGGGGGTTATCCCGAGTTATCTGGGCTCGGACTAACTGTCTGCTGGCTGAAAAGCAGCTCTGACCTGGTTCGGGGGGTTTAAACTGAACTCAGGGCGTTGAAATCTTGTTTAAATGTGTATTTAGGGGGATTAAGCCGAGCTCAAAGTGGAAGGGGGCGTTGAAATTGGTTTAAATCTTTATTTCGGGGGACTTGGGTGGTTTAATCTCAGCCTAAATGCTGATGGGGATCAGGGGCGAGGGGAAGGACCAACCTGGTTTGGGGTGGATTAAGCTGAGCTCAAAGTGGAACCAGGCTTTGAAATTGGTTTAAGTCTTTAATTGGGGTGATTTAGGTGGGATTTAACCTACACCCGACCCAGTCCTAACCCCAAACATCCAGGATTTAGTCTAATTCTAACCCAGTCCTAACCCTAAATGTCCAGCATTTAACCCAATCCTGACTCAGCCTAAACCCCAATGGGAGCCAAAACCAGCCCTAACCCCAAACATCCAGGACTGGACCTAATCCTGACCCAGTCCTAACCCTAAATATCCACCATTTAACCCAATCCTGACCCAGTCTAACCCCAGTGAGACCCCAAACCTGACCTAACCCTAAATATCCGGGATTTAACCCAATCCTAACCCAGCCTGAGACCCCTGGTGGCCTAGTGGTTAGCGTGCAGGACTTTCACTGCTGCGACCACGGGTTCAAATCGCGGTCTCCTGGCCTGATGGAGGTCGTTAGCCCTGTGTGGCCATCCATCTATGAGAAGGACACTCTAAACAAACCTACGTCCTGAGGACCTCACTGCCATTGTCCAAGCTTGCTTGGCCCCGGCAGATGAACCTTAGGATTAAAGGGTGGGCTCAGTTCAGCGCAGGCTGTGTCTCACCTAAAAAATCCATTGCGCAGGCTGGAAAGGTAAAAGACCTTTCCCCAAATCTTCGTTCGCGAAGATGGGCCATTATTAACCCAGCCTAAACTCCGGCGTATCCCCAAACCCAGTCCTAACCCCAAATACCCGGGATTTAACCCAGTTTAGAGCTTCTCTAAGCCCCAGGCGGGGTCTAAATCCCCTTTCCCGTGCCCAGGCTGCCCCCCCCTGCTCCAAGGGCTGGGTTTATTTCTGGAATTCCTGCTACTTCTTCTCTAAAACCGAGACCACCTGGACCGAGGCCCAGAGATTCTGCTCCGCCCTGGGGGCGGAGCTGCTCGAGGTGGACGAGCCCGAGGAAAAGGTGAGGGGGGGAAGGAGGGATCCAGGACCCAGCCCTAGTCCTAAGTTTGTAGGATTTAAGCTCGTCCTAAAACCCTCCAGATCCCAATGAATCCCTAAACTACCCCAACCCTAAATTTGTAGGATTTAAGCTCATGCTAAGACCTTCCTGACCTCAGAGAGGCCCTAACCCTGCATGTAGAGGATTTAAGCTCATCCTAAACCCCTCCAGATCTCAGTGAGGCTCTAACCCAGCCTAACCCTAAATATGCAGGATTTAAACTCATCCTAAAATAATTCAGGCCCCAATGAGACTCTAACTCACCTCTAGTCCTTGAATTTACAAGACTTAAGCTCATCCTAAGACCCTCCAGACCCCAATGAACCCTCTAGACCACCTAACCCTAAATTTATAGGATTTAAGCTCATCCTGATGGATTTAAGCTCATCCCAACACCCTTCAGACCCCAGTGAGGCTCTAACCCAACCTAACCCTAAATTTATAAGATTTAAGCTCATCCTAAGACCCTCCAGACCCCAACAAGGCTCTAACCCACCCCAGCCCTAAATGCACAGGATTTAAGCTCATCCTAAAACCATCCAGACCCCAACGAAGCTCTAACCCACCCCCAACCCTACACATGTAGGATTTAAGCTCATCCTAAGACCCTCCAGACCCCACCAAGGCTCCAACTTTACCCCCAACCCTCCTTTCCCACACCCTGACCCCAAATAAGCCGAGTTTAACCCCAAACCCTCCTCTGAACTGCCCTCCCCCCGACCCCAAAACCCCCCCAAAGCCCAAACTCTGCTCCAAGGCGGGAATCCCATCGGGAATCGGGAAGGGGGGGGATAGGGGGGTCCCGCGTTGTCCCCTCTGTCCCCCTGGGGTGGGGGAGGGGTAACGCCCCTCTCTCCCCCTCCCCCGCCCCAGAAACGCGTCCAGGGTTTGCTGCAAAGCCCGGCCTGGCTCGGGATCCGGGATGAGGAGCTGGAGGGAACCTGGAAGCGCCGAGACGGCTCCGTCCTGCCCCGCAACGGCAGGTCAGGGGCGCTGGGGGATTTGGGGGAAATTTGGGGGTTTGGGGGGACTTGGGGGGATTTGAGGGATTTGGGGGGTTAGGGGATTTGGGGTGTTTGGGGGGATTTGGGAGATTTTGGGGGATTTGGGGGATTTGAGGGGATTTGGGAGGATTTGAGGGGATTTGGGTGTTTGGGGGATTTGAGGGCTTGGGGAGGTTTGTGGGGTTTGTGAGGATTTGGGGAGATTTGGGGCATTTTGGGGAAATTTGGGGGTTTGGGGGATTTGTGAGGATTTGGGGGAATTTGGGGGATTGGGCATTTTGGGGAAATTTGGATGTTTGAGGAAATTTGAGGGGATTTGGGGAGATTTGGGGGGTTTAGGGGGTTTGGGAGGATTTGGGGGATTTGGGGGATTTGGGGAGTTTGGGGAAATTTGGGGGGTTTGGGGGGTTTAGGGGATTTGGGGGGATTTTGAGGTGGTTTGAGGGATTTGGGGACCCCCCAAACTGTGCCGCTCCCCCTTTTTTGTGGCAGTTGGTGGCACCGGGACGAGCCCAACGGGGGGACTCTGGAGAACTGCGCGGGGCTGGGGGTGGACGGGCAGTGGTTCGATTATCCCTGCGCCGGGAAGCTCCGCTGGGTCTGCGAGGGAACGCCCTGATCCCAAAAAACACCCCCCGGGCCTCCCCGAAACCCGGGATTTGGGAGTGGGGGAATAAATGTGTGTGTGTGTGCGGTGAGGGGCTGCTCTGGGATCACTGGGAGGGACTGGGAGAGACTGGTCCCATCCCTGCCCGGACACCTGGATCCACTCCTGGACATCTGGATCCATTCCCGGACACCTGGATCCATTCCCGGATGAGCTCCAAGGTCCCATCCCTGCCTGGAAACCTGGATTCATTCCCAGATTTAGCTCCACTGATACATCCCTGCCCGGACACCTGGATCCATTCCCAGATTCACCTCCATGGTCCCATCCCTGCCTGGACACCTGGATCCATTCCCGGACACCTGGATCCATTCCCAGATCAGCTCCAGGGTCCCATCCCTGCCCGGACACCTGGATCCATTCCCAGATTCACCTCCCTGGTCCCATCCGTGCCCGGACACCTGGATCCATTCCTGGATCAGCTTCATGGTCCCATCCCTGCCTGGAAACCTGGACCCCTTCCAGGCAAACCTTGACCTCCCCACCTGCCCCCTCCTGGAAATCCCTCCCCGCGGCCTCGAGCCCGACCCGGGACACCCTTCCCGCAAAATCCAACCCCGCGGCTCATCCTCCTCCTCTTCCTTTATTGTCCCTCCGGGGCAGGAAGGGGCCCCGATTACCCGGGGGAGGGGATTTGGGGGGGCTCCGGGGCGAGGGGAGGACGCGGGAGGGGGGTGGTTTGAGGGGGGGGGGGTCCGTGCTCAGCAATAATCTGAATAATCCTCCTCCACGTAGTTCGCCGGGAACCAGCCGACCTGGGGGGAGGCAGGATGGGATTTAGGGGGGGTTGGGGGTCGGGGAGGGGGCTGAGTGACCCCCCCCGGGGCGGGGGTCGTACCCGGCCGTAGATCTCCCCTTTCCACCAGCCCGGGTGTCCCTTCTTGCTGAGCACTCGGATCACGTCCCCCTCGCGCAGCGACAGCTCCGTCCGGTCCCGAGCGCTGAAGTCGTAGCGCGCCTTGGCCGAGCCGAAACTGCGCACGGCCCCTGGGAAAGGAGGGTGGGAGGGGGAGGCAGGGGTGAGACCCCCCCACCCCCGGCTGGTCTCATCCACCTCCTGGCCGTTGGGTCCCCCCTTGTCCTTCCCTC
>NW_020925853.1:0-3502 GCF_003984885.1 Neopelma chrysocephalum
TACTCTTGCCAGACACTGGAAATCCCTGCCAAATGCACAAGGAAACTCTCCAAATTAGGGAAGGATCAAAAGTTTATGAAGATGATGATGGAAGGACACTGAGTTCATGAAGATGAAGAACAGGAACGACCCCTGAAATTCTCCCCAAATTGGAGACCACACCTCTACCTCTGCCTCAACTCCGCCTGTTATGAATATTAAAAGTAGATGTTGCAATATAATGAATATTCATAATGTGTGATGCAATTGCTTGACAAAAAGTGTATAAAAAGCTCAGTTGTAAGTTACTGGAGTGGAGCAGCTCTTCCAGGGCGACCTGGGCTGCTCCCTGGCCGTAAATAAATAAATACCTCCTGCTTATAGACTGAAAATTCGTCTCTGAGCAGTTTCTCCGCGCCTTCTTTGGGGCACAAATTGGCATCAACTGCTCGCATGTGAACAGTTCGAAAGGTTTAGTTAAATCTGGTAAATCCTAGTGCTGGAGCTGACATCAAGGACCATTTCAGTTGTTTAAACACATCTCTGGTCTCCTCTGTCCACGTTACAACTCCCTCTTTGGCCGTTTTCAGGGCCAAATTGTTGGACTGTTCTTAAAGCCTTGTGGAAGGACTCTCCGGGTTAGTTGTGTTTTCCTCCCTGTCTCAGGATTTTCCCACTCAAAGGCAAAAATCTCTTGGCTGTCTTTGTGTACAGGAATGCAGAAAAAGGCATCTTTAAGATCAAGTACAGTGAACCATCCTAAATCTTCTGTCAATGTGGTTAACAGTGTATAGGGGTTGGTTACCACCGGGTAGATGTCCTCAGTTATTTTATTGATGGCCCTAAGATCTTGGACTAGCCGATAGCTTTTGCCATCAGCCTTTTTTACGGGTAGGTTGGGGGTATTAAATCTGGATTTAGTATCTGGAATTATAACTTCCCCCCCCCCTTGCAGAATTTAATTTCAGCTTCTAATTTTTCGAATAGGTCTCTACCCAGTAAAGGCCTAGGAGAATTTGGCATGCAAAGAAATCGATGAGTTACCCAGTGCTTGCCCAATTTGAATCCCAAAGGTTTAAAAAATGGCCTTGTTCTCTTCTTCTCCCTATTTCGATATACTGTCCAAGCTATATCTAATAGATCACCAATATCCTTCTTATCACCACCTGCTTTTTGCAGTTTTTTTCCTTATGTCATCTGTGGACTGTCCCTACAAATAAATACACCAGGTTTTTCTTTCCCAGATCTGACTCTATGTCCATGTCAGTATATTTCCTGATGACATCCTTCAACCCGTTCAGAAAATCTGTGGGTGATTCATTTGTATCTTGTCCAACCTCACACATTTTGGACCACTTTATTGCTTTCGGAACCCCACGCCAGAATCCATAAATTACCCAGTCTTGATAACGTTTCAGTGCTTCCAGATTTGCTGCCACATTGGGATCCCATTTGGGATCGTCAGGGGGGAAGATGTCCTTAATATCTTCCCCTGGAAACTGCCCAGAGGTTTTTAGCATCTCAATTGCAGTTTGAGCAGCTCTTTTTACCATCTCCTTCTCTGTTTGATCTAATAAAGTATCCATCATAACTTCCAGGTCATACCAGTCAGGGTTCTGAGTTTCGATTGCTCTCTGGACATAGTTTGCTGCTCTCTCTGGGTTATCTCTATATGCCCCTACAGAATCCTTCCATTGCTGTAACTCAACCAGTGAGAAAGGAACTTAAATAAAACTTTCAATAAAATTTGTGGGACAGGAGCAGCCTTAACTCGATCTTTCTTCTTCCCTTTTTCTAAAGCCATTTCTGATTTTTCCGTCTCTTTTGAGCCTTCATTTTTCTTATCTCCCCCTCCCAATCCTGGGTGTGTTATTAGAAACATAAACAACTCTGCATACTGGATTTCTTCCCATTTCTGTTCTACATTAAAAAGCAAAATTAATTGTAACACTGTGTCTAGTTCAAAAGAACCAAATTCCAAGTCACTCCTCTCATTTGTCCAAACAAGGGCCAAGCACCTACAGACAGCCTACAAAGTTCTTCCTTTTTTAAAGTTGTCTCAGAACCAGTCAAAGTTTTCCAGTGTTTCAAAACCAAACTCAGGGGGAGATTCCTTAGGAATCTTAAACTTTGAATCCACACAACCCACGACAGCAAAACACAAACAAAATACACACTAGGATTCAAACTTGTTACCTTAAGATTACAAAGGTGTTACTGTAACCTCTCAACTACCAGGCCTGCCTTGACAAGAGACTAAACATTTCTACTGAATTCAGGAGTAGAATTGATATAGGGAGCATGGAATGGGGTAAGAGGGTTGAATGGAATGTGTAAACTACTTGTGCTAAAGGGTGAGGAATATAATATAGCTACTTCTAAAATCTACTTCTACTATAATTACATATAAAGCTTATAAAAATCAGAACAATAAAAAAAAAACTAAAAGGGTCTTAAGGCATCAGATTATGCCAACACATTCAGTTTAGAGGAATTACAGAGGTGTGACTTAACCACTTTTGTCCCCCAGCTTTTAATGATGGCAAATCAGATCTATTGATAGAAAGGAATTTATTTAGGGTTACAAATGATCAGATAGATCTTCATCAGAATTATTTACTGCACAACAGAAACACTAAAACTACCAGAAGTACAGGATAAGATAGGACAGTGCTCTACACTAAAGCAATTGTTGAAGCAATTCTACTCAAGTTGGCACAAAAGCAATAATTCTTAATTAGAGATGGATGGAACTCCCCCAGACCAACGCTGGTGGGGAGATCTCTGCTCTCAACGTCCAGCAGTGACCTTGGGGGGTCCCCAGCAAAGGCAGGAATCTCCACACAGACCCCCAAGAAGGGTTCTGTTGGAAGAACCTGCCCCTGGGAAAGGGGACTGGCCCGTTGTGGTAGAAAGGGATGGACTGACAGTCACTGGACTCCAGGGGTTGCCTCACCATCAGGGGCTTCATTCGGGGTGGAAGCAGCGGCCAAAGCTCTTCCCGCAGTCGGGGCACTGGTAGGGCTTCCCTTACCGGTGGGTCCGTTGGTGTCTGGTCAACTTAGAGCTGTTGGTGAAGCTCTTCCCACACTCCCCACACTTGTAGGGCCTCTCCCCGGTGTGGATGCGCTGGTGGATGAGAAGGGTGGAGTTCCGGTTGAAGCCCTTCCCGCAGTCGGTGCAGCGGAAGGGCCTCTCATCCGTGTGCGTCCGCTCATGCAGGAGGAGATGTGCACTGGTCTTAAACCTCTTCCCACATTCCAAGCACTTGAAGGACCGTTCCCCAGTGTGGATAAGCTGGTGGGTGCGGAGGTTGGAGCTCTTGCTGAAGCTCTTCCCACATTCCCCACAAATGTAGAGCCGTTCACCAGTGTGGATGAGATGGTGGGTGCGGAGGTTGGAGCTGTCACTGAAGCTCTTCCCGCACTCCCAACACGTGTAGGGTCGTTCCCCGGTGTGGAGGCGCAGGTGGGTGCGGAGGCTGGAGCTGTGCCTGAAGCTCTTCCCACAATCCCCACAAGTG
>NW_020925854.1:0-12348 GCF_003984885.1 Neopelma chrysocephalum
GGGGGGGGGGGAGAGAGAGAGAGAGACAGAAGGACGCGCGCGCGCATGCGCGTGCGGCGCCGGGGCTGCGCCCCCCCGGTGGGTGCGGGCAGGGCCGGGGGGTCCCGGAGGGGGTCCGGGATCGGGATCGGGGCCGGGGCCGGTGCGGGCGGGGGTCCGCTGCGGTGCGGGTACAGCGCTGCGGGTCCCGAGCCCACCGCGGCTGGGGGCCGGGCACGGACGGGGCAGCGCGACCCTCGTCATCGCCAAGGGCAGCGGGACCCTCGCTGTCCCCCCCAGGACATGGGACCCTCGCCGTTCGCCGGCGGGACCGTCGCTGTCTCCAAGGACAGCGGGACCCTCGCTGTGCCCCCCCATCCATCCCCGCACAGCTCACGGCCGGGCTGCCGGAGCAGCGACCCCCCACCCTGGGGGTCCCGTTCATCGGCGGGGCCGAGCATCGCTCCCCCAGCGCCAGCTTTGACTGAGAGCCGTGACGTCAGAGCCAGAGCCGTGACGTCACCCATCGGCCACGCCGCTGCCTGCAAGGGCCGGGGGCGGAGGGGGGGGGAGATGGGGAGCGGTGCCGGCCCCGTCACCGGGCACCGTGAGACCCCTCCGCGTGATGTCATATGTTTAAAAATGACGTCACGCGTCTGACCCGCCCCACCCCGGGGAGGCGGCGGCGTGGGAGATGTTTCGGGCTGCCGCGGGATCCAGATGTTCGGGAGATAGTCCAGATGTTCCCGGGAAGCCGCCCCTGCGGCAGGGCCGGGGGAGCACAGGCACGGCATGTCCCGGGGAGCTGGAGGGCGTCCCGGGGGGCGGTTCTGTACCTCCCGCTCCCCCAGAGCCCCCGAACGTCGCACACGACCGGCGGAGCGGGGCGATTCTCGTTCCTCCCACGCGTGGACTCCGGCCAGTGTCCCGCAGCCCTCTCCCCCTCCGGTACCGCCCTGGACCGGAGGCTGGCGGGCCTCAGGGGGGCCGGAAAGCCCCTTCCCAGTCCCGAACCGCTCCGGCGGGGGTCCGGCCTCCCGGGGTGTCCCGGTGCGAAGTGCGGGAGCCGCGCTCCCGGGGCCCCCGGGCGCGTTCGATGCCCGTAACGGCGGCGCGGGGAGTTTCCCCGCGCCCCGGGGGGGGGGGGGGGGGGGGGGGAACGCGGGGACCCCTCCCGCGGGGCTGCGGGCCCCGGAGCTCCGGTGACGGCCCTGCCTCAGCCCCGGCCCCGCATTCCCCGCACCGGCAGCCCCGGCCCCGCATCCCCCGGTGGCACCGGCGGTGCGGCAGCGCCCCCTGGCGGCTCCGGTGCGGCCCTGCCCGGTGCGGTCCCTCCGAGCAGTTGACCCGTCCGGCCCCCGCGTGGGAACCCCCCGAGCAGCGAACCCCCCCCGGCCAAGCGGCGACCACCCCTTTCCCAGCCGCGGTTCCCGTCCTCGGTCCGGTACCGGCGAGCGGGAGCGGGCACAGCCCGGGGCTGGCCGCGGGCTCGGACCCCCAGGACGGGGACCGGGGCTCGAACCGGGGGGGTACAGGTGCAGCCCGGGACCACCGGCCCGGCCCCGGGGCACCCGGTCACGGCGCGGACACGGGCCCGGGGCTGCCCCGGTGCGGGAGCAGCCGCGGGGACGGGCGGGGAGCTCGGGAGGGCAGCGAGGGGGAACCGGACTGGGGCAGGAGCGGGGGCGGCTGTCGGAGATGGGGCGGGGGGCGCCCGAGTGAGCGGGGGCTCAATGGGACGGGTGTGGGAGCGGATGGGGCGCGTGTGGGGTCACCGGTGGAGAGACGTGGGGTAAGAGAGTGGGACCAAGAGCGGAGACACGAGTGGGCAGATATGGGGCAAGAGTGCAGTCACGAGTGCGTGGGGGTGGATACGGGGCGGGTGTGAGGCCGCAGCCCGTCGGTGGGGAGGTCGGGGGGGTCTCACTCAGGTCCTTCCGAGGCTGGTCCGGGTCCCGGCCCCGGTGCCCTCCCGCCCCTCCCGCAGGTCTCCTCCCCCTTCCTGTGCTCGGCGCTTCCCGGCGGAGCGGGGCCGCCGCGGGGACCGGCCGCGCCCGCCGCCGCCATGGACTGAGCGAGAGGCCGCGGGGACCGGCCGGACCGGCCGCCCCCCGCCCGCGGCGGCTCCCGCCAGGTAACGGAGGCCGGGACCGGGGGGCTCCGCCGCCGCCCGGCACCTCCCGCCCCGCCCCGGGACTCGGGCGGGGGCGCCGGGTTGGCGGGCGGGGGGAAACGGGGATCTCCGGGTGGGGGGGCTGCTCGGGGGCACCTCCCCGCAGGGTTCGGGGGCGGGCGGGGGTCTGGGCAGCGTGTCGGGCCGAGCGGGGGTCTCTGGGGCGGGGAGCGGAGCGAACTGTCAGCCTCTCACTGGGGTGTTTTGGGGTGGGACGGGGAAGGGGCTCCGGAACCGGCACCGTCGGGGTCGCGTCGGCCGCGCGGGTGGAAACGCAGCCCACCCCCGTCAAAAGTCCAGAGCACTCGCTGCCGGGTGGGTGCAGAGCCCGTACCCCTGTCCTGGCACCTCTGTCCTGTCACCCCGGTGTCTCTGGGGGCGGAGGGTGCGCGGGGCAAAGCAACACCCGCCGGGGGCTGCGGTGGGGAGCGCCGGACCCCCCCCGTCCCGCCGGTGGGACCCCGACAGCGAGTTCCTGGGCCGAGAGCGGGTCCGGCCCGGATTCCCCGCGCCGTGAGTCACCCTGGGCTGGGCCAGAGGGAGAAGGGCCCCGCTCCTCTTCCTCTGCACCGCGAGAGCTTTCACTGCCTGAGCGCGGTCAGCCGTGGGAAGCCCCTGGCACCACGTGGGCTCTGCGGCGGCTTCCCCGTGGCACTGCCACCGATGTCCCACGAGGTCCCGTGTCCTGGCCTCGCCCAGAGAGTGCTGGCAGCGAGGGCAGAGCCAGAGCAGAGCCCGGGTGTCCTGAGCATCTGGAAAAACCCCCCCATGCCCGGGCTCCTCCTACCCGACCTTCCCATCTGGGAGACCCCCCGGCCCCCCCGGGGAGGTGAAGCCCCTCGTGTGGAGGAGGAAGTGAAAGTGGCTGCTCCGAGGGGTTTGGGGAGGGGGAGCAGGCTGTGAAGCCTCCTCTCTGGAGGTGCCTCCTGGGGGGTACGAGCCCGCTGGAGGCTTGGGGTGCATCGGGAGGCTCGGGGTGCATCCACAGTGGGTGCACCTGCGGTTGGTGCAGGTGTGGGGCTGGGAGCTGCCACCACGGAGGCGGCTTTGCTGGGATGACCTGGAAGAGGGTCCCCGCAGGAGGTTCCTCCCGGGAGGGAACCAGGAAAGGCTGTTCTGTAGAAGAAGGAGAGGAAAATATGGAAATTAGGATAGGAAGGCTGAGCTGAAGGAGCTGCTGTGACTGATGCTGGGAGGGGACAGGCACGTCCCCCCCCCTCCTCAGCTCCTCCTGGGCCGGGGGAGGAGGGAGCAGCGTGGCTTCTCCTGCAGACTCTCAGCAGATCCAGGCATGCCTGGATTACACTCCAGGTTGGCGCTTCCAGCCAGCAGCTGCCTCCCAGGGCTGAGCAGAAATACAGGTTTAATGGGGGAGGAGGAGGAGGATGGCGATTAACTTCGAGGCTGGTTCTCCCTCCTGCCAAGATCCCACTGGGGCAGCGGGGAGAGCCCAGCAGCATTCCCACAGGGCTTTGACCTCTCCGGAGTAACCCCGTCCCTCGGGCCCGTGCGTGCGTGCGCTGAATCACCGGGATCTGTTTGCTCTGGGCGGGCGTGGAGCCGAAAGCAAAAGCATTTCTGGGAGGCGTCAGGCTCCGGCCGCCATGAAGCGGCTTGTGGGGGTCCGGGAGGGCTGATCCCACGGGACCCCGGGGACCACCACACCTTGGCACCGTCACGGGGAGCTCCCGTGGCCCCGCCGGGTGCCAAGGCCGCGGGCGGTTGTTTTGCGCCGACGTTGCCCAGTGACGCCTTGGCTTCCTTCCCCTCGCAGGGTTTCTCGGAGTCTCTCAGCTCCACCTCCGCCTCGGCTTCTCTCGCCTCGCGGGCCAGGCCCGTGGGGAACGCGCTGCCCGCGGGGGGCACGTGACGTGACGTGATTCCCTGTTTGCTTTCGGGGACGAGGAGCCAGGCCAGGCCCGGGACCGGGGGGGGGTCCCACCACCGGCCCCTCGGCAGGGCCGTGAGACGCCGGCGCTGCGGGATCCGCCACCGGATCGGGCCTGGGCCCCGGGCGCTGCCCGCGGAACCGGCAGCGAGGTGCGTCTGCACGGGGACCCCCCCTCGCCAGCCGGGGGCTGGAGGGTGTGAGCGTGGTGGGAGGGAGGGTGGGAGCTGCCAGGATGAGGGATGGGGTGGGCAGGACGTCGGCACCGCTGAGGGGCCGGGGTGGGACTGTTGGGGTTCCAGCTCGGGGCACGGTGGGGCTGTGACCCCCCCCCCCTCCCCAGCCCAGACCTTCCGTGGGGAGTTTCCTGTCTAGTGCCTCATCCCAGCCCTTCTCTTGTTTGCCGTTAGCTGTGGAGGCCACCGAGGCTGATGGGGAAGGGGCCTTCCTCAGGGGGGAGAGCTGAGGAGGTTTTGGGGGGCAACTGGGGTGTCTTGCTGAGACCACCCTGGCAGAGCCTCACCAAGGGGGAGTTCACGCTCCTCCCATTCCCAGAGGGTTTCACACTCTTCCTGCTCTCCCAATCCTCCTGTGCCAAGTCCAGCAGCGCTTCTCCCGTCCATCCTTGTGTCCTTGTGTGACACCCACCTTGTGGGATTCCACGGGGATGTGGGAAACTGAGGCGCGAGTGGCCTTCCTGCCTGCTCAGGATTGCCCAAGAGGCTGATCCTGGATTAGTCTTCCCACTCTTCCTCCTCCTCCTCCTCCTCCCCAGCAGCCCCGACCTGCTGGAGCAGCAGGTTCTGATGCAGAGGGACGGGCAGCAGCTCTCGCCCCCCTCCCTGAGGGGCTGTTGGCCCTCGACCCCCCCCCAAAACCTGGGCTGGGGGCTGCCTGAGTGGCCCCACTCCCATCCCCTCTCCTGTCTGCCCACAGGTGACTGTTCCCAAGATGTCCCTGTGGAACATCGTGTCCCACATGCCACAGGAGGAGTTCAGCAGCCTCTCCACGGAGTTCCCCCGGAGCCTGCGCTGCCTCCTGGCCGACTGGCTGGAGAACCAGCCCTGGTGAGTCCCCGGTGCCCCGTCCTGCCCGGAGCAGCCTGGGGCTGGGGGTCACACAGGGGATGGTGGTGGATCCGTGCCCGTTCTCCCAACCTTTTTCCCCCCTCCAGGGAGTTCATCAATGGCTCGGACGCCTTCTGCACCAGCGTGGCCAGCAGGTTGTTCTCGGCCATGCTGGAGAAGCTCCGCGGCGCTGCCGGGCCCGAGGGGCAGCAGTGCCAGGTCCTCCAGCAAGTCAACGGCCTCGAGGTGCGTGGGGACCCTCGGGATGGTCCCCCTGGGACACCCATTCCCAGGCTCGTGAGCGACGAGCTCGTGTGGACTCAGCGAGTGGCTTTTTGGGGTGTTCCAGATGACAGAGGGGGGGTTATTTGTGTCCCAGGGCTTGACCTCAGCTCTGCAGACCTGTGGCCCCCAGGGAGCTGCCACATCCCCCCCCCCCAGACCAGACCCTGACCCTGTGGGGAACCTCCTGGGCCCCTCACCCCCCCCCATGGCCCCAACTGTCAACACCGGGGGCCACCTCACCAGATTCTTCCCCATTTTCTGCTCAAGCATCTGATTTCTCCTTCCTCTGTGCCGTGTGGGGCTGCGTTTCCTCCCATCATGGGCACTGGGTTTCACTTTTGGGGCTGTTTCTCTTATTGGGGCTGTTTCTCTTGTTGGGGCTGTTGGAATTGCTCTGTTCCTCTCCCACCCTCTGATTTATCCCCCCTCTCCGGCCAGCGGAGCTTGGAACGCCAGGGCTGGGCAGGACTCACCCCCAGAGCCCTGTTCAGGTTGAAAAACTCTGCTCTTTTGGGTAACAGACATTTTTAATATCCAAACATTTGGGAAGGGATCGGCTTTAGTCACAACTTCTGAGGAAGAGGGTGACTTTCCAAAACAAGACTCTTGCTTTTTGCAATGGTTGCAGCAAACAAGCAGATATTTCAGCTTCTGCTGGAGCAGAGCTGCCCTCCCATGTTCGTGTTCCCTCCTCTCATCCCAGAACACCAAACCCTGGTTTCTCTGCGCCCGGTCGGGCTGTTCCCCTCTGTGGGTGCTCCCCAGGATGGGTAACCACAGGGCCAGGGGTGCAGGCAGGAGCCAAACCTGGGCCTTTTGCACCTGGAATCCCACGTTTTCCCTGGAAGAGCCCTGGGGGCTGCGCTCAGAGCCCCGGGGATCTGCAGCAGAGCTGCCTCCCACCAGGACAGGAACGCACCGAGCACACCCCGGCTGTGCCCCACTGGGTTCTGCTGCTGTTTTGGGAAGTAGCTAATTTGGGAAATGCGTGAAGGCCGGAGGAGCTGGCACAGGGCACAGGAGGAGCTGGAACCAGCAGGGGAATTCCTCCCTTTCCACTGTTTTCGGTGGAAAGCATCGATCCACCTGGGACAGCTCGGAGCCTCTCCCAGGTGTCGGGCTGGCGAGGCTCGAGGCCACGCTCACAGAAATGGAGAATTCCCCTTGGTTTGTTGTTCTGGTTTGGGGTTTTTTTTTGAATTTGAAGTTGATTCTTTTGCCTTTTTTTATACAAAAAAACCGGAGTCGGAGCGATGATCCCTGTGGTCCCTCCAGCTCCGGACATTCCGCGGTTCCATGCACGGTTTAAAGCGGTTTTAAAGCTGGGAATGAGCTCCGTGGTGGTCGTGGAACCCCCGAGCCGCCGCCTTGGCCTGGTGTTGTGGGAAGGGGCTGGGGGTGGGAGGGGGCCTGGGCCCCCCCCCCCCGCCCCCCCCCCTTTGGCTGCCCCCAGAGCACCTATCGCCGGGACCCGCTGCGGTTGGTGGCCGTGCTCAGAGCCGTCCTGGAGGGCGAGAAGGCCGCCGTGCTCAAGAGGGTGGGTGGTCCCTGACCCCCCCTCCCGGGTGCCCCAAGGGCGCGGGGCCGACCACGGACCCCGCTGACCCCGCTCTGCTCTGCCCCAGGACCACCACCTGCCCCTCAGCTTCCACCGGCGGCAGGAGGAGCTGAAGTTCAGCCTGGGGCTGCAGCGGCTCCAGCACCGTGTCCGGGAGATCCAAGCGCTCCGGGACGGCCCCGCGGGAGAGGGGACGGGGACGGGGCGGGACGGGGCCGGCGCTGCCCCCCAGGAGCTGCCCACCCTCATCCTGGAGGCCGTGAAGGAGCTGGAGGCGGTCAAACAGCAGGTCCTGAAGAGGATCCAGATCTGGAAGAGGCAGCAGCAGCTGGCGGGGAACGGGGCCGTCTTCGAGGAGAACCTGGCGCCGCTGCAGAAGAGGTGAGAGGGCACAGGGCAGGGACGGGGGACCCTGAGCAGCCCCCTGCTCCCCCCACCAGCCTGAGGGGCTCTGGGTGAGGGGTGGTCCGGCGCTGAGGGCCCCCCCTTCGTGCAGGTGCGAGGACCTGGTCGAGGTTCACTTCCAGCTGCAGCAGCAGGCGATGGCGGCGAGCGCGGAGCTGGGGCCGGAGCTGCTGCCCCGGCTGCTGGAGCGCTTCAGCGAGGTGCTGTCCAGCCTGGTCAAGAGGTAACGGCCTGAGGGGCCGTGGTGGGCCATGGGGGGGGTCTGCAGGGGCCGTGGTGGGCCATGGGGGGGTCTGCAGGGGCCGTGGTGGGCCATGGGGGGGTCTGCAGGGGCCGGTGGCAGAGCTGGCGGGGCATCACACCGGGTGCCACAGTGTCCCCCTGTCCCCCAGCTCCTTCCTGGTGGAGAAGCAGCCCCCCCAGGTGCTGAAGACCCAGACCAAGTTCCAGGCGAGCGTCCGGTTCCTGCTGGGCCCGCGGCTGATGGCGGCAGCGCCCAAGCCCCCCATGGTGAGGGCCGACATGGTGACGGAGAAGCAGGCGCGGGAGCTGTCGCTCAGCACCTACAGCAACACCCCCAGGTGAGCGGCTGGTGAGGGGGGCAAGGGGGCTCCCCCCACCACCACGCCCACCCCCCTGACCCCTCCTCTGCCCAGCGAGAGCACGGGGGAGATCATGCACAACGTGGTGGCCCTGGAGACCAACCCCACCAGCGGGACCTGCTGCGCCAACTTCAAGAACGTGGTGAGTGCCGCCGGCAAGGGGTCGGGCCGGGGGCTCCAATGGGGACTCCAGTGGGTTTTTGGGGGTGCCGAGGCTGGCGATGCTCAGCTCTCGCTCCCCAGCTGCTGAAGAAGATCAAGCGCTGCGAGAGGAAGGGCTCCGAGTCGGTGACGGAGGAGAAATGCGCCGTCCTGTTCAGCACCACCGTGGCCTTGACGCCCGGCAACGCCTCCGTCCACCTCCAGGTACCGGCCCTGCTCCCAGGGGGGATCCCCCAGTGCTGATTCTTCCCCTGTGGGACACCCGTGCCAGGCTGGGATGGTCCCAGGGCAACCCCCCTGCTCGGCTCAGGGGGCTGAGGGGGGCCCGTTCTCTTCCCCCCCAGGTCCTGTCTCTGCCCATCGTGGTCATTGTCCACGGGAACCAGGACAACAACGCCAAAGCCACGGTGCTGTGGGACAACGCCTTCTCCGAGATCGTGAGTGCCACGAGCCAGAGGGGGGGAGCTGGGACCCGGGGCTGGGTGGGCTTTGGAGGGGGGAGGAACGGCCTCAAACTGGAGTGGGAGCCCTGTAACTGTGTGTGGGACAGGCGGGGGGGGTCCTGTCCTGATGCCCCCCTGCCCGGCCACAGGAGCGGGTGCCCTTCGTGGTGGCCGAGCGGGTGCCCTGGGAGAAGATGTGCGACACCCTGAACCTGAAGTTCATGGCAGAGGTGCAGACCACCAAAGGGCTCCTCAAGGAGCACTACTTCTTCCTGGCCCAGAAGATCTTCAACGACCACAGCGCCAGCCTCGAGGACTTCCAGAGCCGCCACGTCTCCTGGGCCCAGTTCAACAAGGTGACTGGGAGGGCCGGCCGGGGTGGGCAGGGGCTGGCACAGCCCTGGGGAGCCTCATGGCCTCTCTCTGCCCCAGGAGATCCTCCCTGGTCGGGGATTCACCTTCTGGCAGTGGTTTGACGGAGTCCTTGACCTCACCAAGAGATGCCTCAAGAGTTACTGGTCAGACAGGTAAGAGGTGGTCAGACAGGTGGGTGCCTCGGGGCTGGGCCTGGGGGGTCCTGGTCCCAGCCTGCCACCCTGGGGAGGATCCTGGTCCCACTTTCCCATCTGTGCCCCCCCTCTAGGCTCATCATCGGCTTCATCAGCAAGCAGTACGTCTGCAAACTGCTGAGCACGGAGCCGGACGGGACCTTCCTGCTGCGCTTCAGCGACTCCGAGATCGGGGGCGTCACCATCGCCTACGTCATGCGGGGCAAGGACGGTGAGAGGGGGGTCGGGTGCTGTGAAGGGGGGGTGTCCTCGTGGCCTGGGGGCGTGGGGTGCGACGCCGGAGCCCTGTGCTGTGTCTCCCCTCGCCCAGGCTCCAGCCAAGTGGAGAACATCCAGCCCTTCTCTGCCAAGGACCTCTCCATCCGCTCCCTCGGCGACCGCATCCGGGACCTGGGGCAGCTCCGCAACCTGTACCCCAACACCCCCAAGGACCAGGCCTTCGGGAGCCACTACAACAGTGAGAGGAGGGAGCTGGGACGGGCCCTGGGCCGCCCCTTTGCGCCCCTGGGGGGGGTCTGGGGTCTCACCCGGGCGATCCCGGGGCTCGTGGGCAAAGAGGGCTGGCAGGGCATGGCCGGGGCGGTGGCTCACGGGTGCTTCTCCTCCCCGAGCAGAAGAGCAGACGGGCAAGGACGGCCGGGGCTACGTCTCCACTGCCATCAAGATGACGGTGGAAAGCGAAAGGTGGGTGTGAGGCCGTGGCTGTGCCGTGCCAGGGGGGTGTGTGCACGTGGGCCGGGGTTGGCACAGAGCCCCGGCCAGCCCGAGCCTCCCCCTGGGATCCCTCAAAGGGCAAACCAGGGGTGTGATGGCGAGCGAGGAGCCCCTGTGGGCACCCCAAGCTGTGCTGGGGCACGTCTGTGTGCCCACCACCCCCTGAGCTCACCCCCTGGCACAGGCACCCCTTTGGAGCCTGGCAGTGCTGATGGGGACAATGTGCTCTTGCAGGGACCAGCAGCCCCCGAGCTCCATGGGGGCCCCCCCGGCCCCGATGTTCCCCGTGGCTGTGCCACAGCCCGAGAACCTGCAGCCACTGCCGGGCCCCCTCTGGTGAGTGCCAGCGCCGGGCAGGGCCAGGCCTGCCGGGGTGGGGGCTGTGGCAGAGCCCCCCCCTCAATCTGAACCCCTCGGTGTCTGCACTGCAGCCCTTCCACTCCCTTCTGCCCCCAGCCCGTCCCCCCGGGCTTCCCTGAGGGCAACATCAACGTGATGGTCCCTGACGGCCTCACCCCCTTCCCCAGGTAGGAGCGGGGCTGGGTCAGGGTGGGGGGACCGTGGTGAGCCCCCACGACCCCCAGGCAGGGTCAGGGGGGTGTTTCCCCCACTCTGAGTGTCCCTCCTCTCCGCAGGACACCTCCAATTCTCCCACCCTCCCTGAGTATGGACCCTGCGCTGCCCCCCCTCTGCCAGGACCCCGCCTTCGGGAACCCTGGGTAAGACCTGGCACGTGGCTGGAGGGGGGCACCTTGCCCTGCGCCCCCTTCTGCCCCCCACCTGGGCACACAGACCTGGAGGGACCATCCCCAGCTGACCAGTGCTCCCAGTGCTCCCAGTGCTCCGCGCTACTGGTGCTTCCTGGAGGAGACCCACGCCAGCCCCCCCAAACCAGGCACTGCCCCACCTCCGCCTTGGGGCTGGTGGGTACCCCGAGGTGCCCCACGGTCCACACCAGCCCCCCCCCGTTCTTTGTCCCCCCAGACTTTTCCTGCCCAACCAGTACCTGCCCGGGGAGGCCCCGCAGCTGCTGCCCGGGGGTCCCTCCTCGGAGCCGCAGGACGAGGAGATGCCGGAGCTTCCCCCGTTCCCGGACGTGCCGCTGCAGAGCCCCCCGCGGTGGTAAGCACGGGGGAGGGGGGGATCAACAGGAGGAATCCCCCCCTTCCCCCCGGGTCACCCCGCTCCCTCTGCCCCCAGGATGTCTCCCAGCATGGATCCGCCGTCCGGCTCGGAGCTGGAGCAGCTCCTGCACTGCGTGCCCCCGTTCTCCCCCTTCGCGCCCCCTCCCCAGCACAGCGAGTACCCCGATCCCAACCCCTCCTGCTGGGGGCTGGGGGAGGCTCGCTGGGATGACGGCGCCCGGCCGGGGCACGCCTGAGGTGGGGAGGGGCATCGCACCGGGACCCCCCCCATCCCCGCTCTCGCCCAGCCTTGTCCGGGTTCGTGGGTTTGGATGCGACTCGTGCTGGGCTGGAAACTCCATCTGGGGAGGGGGGGGGCCTTTGGGGAGGGGGGATTCGGGTAACCCCGTCCTCCCTCTCCCCCCCATCCCCCGTGTATCGCTGCCCACCCCCGCCGGGGGTCCGCGGGTGAGGGGGTGCAGGCACAGGGGGGCCCCGTCCCGCGTGGGGGGGCACCGGCAGCCGCACGCGGTGCCCCCCGGCCCACGCCGCCGGGATGAGTCACCGCGGGGGCGGGAGGCGGCAGCGGGAACGGCGCCGGGGCGGAGGTGCCAGCCCGGTGCCCGGCGCGGGGGGGGGGGGGGGGACACCGGGACCCCCGCGGAGGGGGACGCGGCCCCCTTGTACCCCCGCGGTCAGCGCTTGCTTTGGGGTTTTGAGCCGTCCAACCACCCACATCCCCCCCCCCGGGCTGGAGCTGGCGGGCGAGGGGGTGGGTGGACAGGAAGGTAAGCCATAAAATAAAGTTTTATTCCAAAATAACAAAATAAATAATCTACTGTACACGGTACAAAGGAAGAGTCGCTAACGCTCTAAAAAGACACCACACAGTCCTAAGGGGAGGGGGGGAACCCCGGGGCTGGGCACGGCTTATGGGAAGGGATGGGGAGGGGCGGGTCAGGAGGGACCCCGAGGGGCTGGGGGGGGATTGGGTGGGCAGCACCTCCCCAGTGCCCGTCAAACGCCGCCTGCGTCGTGCTGGGAGGGGGGTGACACCCCCACGGCACGCGTGACACCCCGCGGCACGGGGACCATGCATGGAGCGCACGCAGGTATCGGGGGGGGGGGGGGGGGGGGGGGGGGGGGCGGGCGGCGGGGGGGGGGGGGCGGGGGGGGGGGATGCGGGGAGGGGGATGCGCGGGGGGACCGTGTGCCCGGCGTGGGCGGCAGCGCTGACGCGGGAGCGCACGGTGCGGTGCGTGTGCCGGGGGATGGGGGGACGGGACGCGTCTGTCCCCGCGCGGTGACGGGGGGAGGACGGTCAGCACGAGGGGGGGGGCTGTACAGGGGGCTCCAGTCCATCGAGGGCCCGGGGGGGG
>NW_020925855.1:0-1381 GCF_003984885.1 Neopelma chrysocephalum
AGTGGCAACAATACTAGCAACCGACTGGTTGCACAAGAGGGAGGTGTCTTTGTAAGTCACCGAAGTGGAAGAAACATTATGTGGCGTGTAAAGCTTGTGGTTAGTATGTCTATGAAACATGATACAAAAATTGGTTGGCAGAGATCCCAGGAGATGGATCTCTTGAGGGGGAGTTGAAATAAAAACCTGTCTGGAGATGGACTGGGACAATGTAACCGAATTCAGGGGAATATTCCCTGAGATGTGGCTTTGTGTTAAAAATGTATCCCAAACCTCCCCAGGAGTGACTGGGATGCCAACGAGACAGGATTGGAACGGATTTCTCACGCTGGACAAGGCCAGGCACAGGGTATCTGTGCCCGTGGCCTTGGCCAGAAATACCCAAAGATTTCCTGCCGGTTGGTTCATCCACTCGGGCTTCGGGAATGGACTTGCGGCTCTCAGGATAAGGAAGGTGATAAATAGTCAGGGGACGATCTCACTCTTCGTGGGGGAGTCCATTAAGGGATTATACCTGTTAAGATGTAAACATGCTCTCTCCCCCATGAACTTATGTGGAAAGGACCTGTCCATTTTCTTATTATTAGCTCCCTGTGCTTGACCTTTGCTTTTATGATTGTTCTGAAGAGAACTGCCTTTCTTGGTGAATTCGTACTCTTTTTGTTGGGACCCATTGTGGGCCCTTCTCTGTCAAAGGGACAGGTGTGTCCCTTCCCCCATGTACTGAGAGGGAAGGGACACATCCATTGGTCAGTTTGTAGGTCCTTGTATTTTACCTTTGCTTTTGAAATGTTGTTGCTGTCACTAAATTGAAAGTGTTTCTGCACTGGAGTTTTGCCTGCGGGAGAGGTTGTATCCTCTAATCTGTTTAAAGAATTGGTGACGTACAACACCTTATCCAATCGTTCTTGGGGAGACATACCCAAAGTCCTCCTTTTTTGTTTTGCAAGCATATGTTTTAGGGTTTGGTGAGCTCTCTCCACGATACCCTGTCCTGTGGGGTTGTGTGGGATACTGGTGGTATGCACTGTGCCCCACTCACTGAAGAACTGTTGTGTTTCCTTTGACACATAGGCAGGGCCATTGTCGGTCTTTATTTGTCTTGGCACTCCCATATGTGCAAAGGCAGCTAGAAAGTGTCTTTTAACATCACGGCTCCTTTCACCAGAATGTGCTGTCGCTACTATGAATTTGGAGAAGGTGTCAATTGATACATGTGGATATTTTTGTTTCCCAAATTCACTGTAGTGAGTCACATCTGACTGCCAGACCTGCAGAGGCTCCAGGCCCCTCAGATGAACTCCTTCAGGTCTCATGGGGGCCAGAGACTGGCAGTCTGGGCAGCTGTGTAATATTTCTTTGGCTTGATGGGATTTGAGTC
>NW_020925856.1:0-6651 GCF_003984885.1 Neopelma chrysocephalum
ACTACAGGACATGGTGCTGAAAGGACAGCGGCGAAATACAAATCGACGTGTTGAATGGCAGCTTTTGTGGGGTTTGTTTGTCATCGGTTTTTGTTATTTCAGGCAGGGGGATGACAAATGCTAATGGCCATCTTGCCTTTGTTCCCGTCGGCCACGTGGGCGACACCCTGTATTGCCTTTATCTGGGGAAGCCACGTGGACGCGTCCTACGTTTAGCGTCTACCATCTTGGGTTTTTTTGGGTGGTGAACATCTCTTTTTGGGTAAAACACCTTCTCTTTTCGTATACTTTTGCTATTAATTCTGCTGCTGTTATTGTGTATGTCTTATTCCATTGCTTTGTGCTTTCAGTAAATTATCATCTCAACCTGTAGTCTCAGCTTTTGTCCCTCCCTTACCAGAAGGGCAGGGGAAGGGGCGTGGCTTATTTGGAGTTTAATTTCCAGCTGGTGTTAAAACAAACACACCCTCCCTCACCTTCCCTTGCCTTGCCCCCTCCCTTGCCTTGCTTTGCCTACCCATCACTTGCCGCTGTGCTCAACCGGGCATGTGGCTCGGCAGGGGAAGGGGCAGGCAGGGGTGGGGGTCTGCCTCCTCACCTCTCTGTCCCTCGGGTGTCTGCGTCGGGGCCAGCGCTCTGCTCTCCTCCCCTCCCCACCACTCCTTCCTCGGGATTGTGGCTCGGGGCGGGGCACTCTCCCCTCCAACCCTCACCAATTCCCCTCTCTTCAAGTCCCTCTATCTCGGAATGTTGCTCTGGGGAGGGCGCTCTGCTCTCCTTTCCTCCCGCCCTCAACACATTCAAGCCAATCAGAGCGCTCTTTGCTTATGACTCATCAGTTGCCAGGCGGACTAGCAGAACCCAGCCCCCATACTAAACCAATCAAAATGCGCTTCGCTCATGACTCCTCAGTTACTAGGCGGAGCAGTGCCCAGTACACCCACGCATCTCGGCCAATCAGAGCGCGCCCTGATGACGTCTCCTCAGTTGCCGGCCCGCCCAGCAGCACGGACGAGCGTCTCGCGCGGCTGCGACCCCAACCTTGAGCCCAGCCGCCCCCCGGAAAGGGCTTTGTGGAGATCGCCCAGGCCAAGATCCCCCAATGCTGTCCCGAGGGTCGCGGCTGTGGCAAGTGCCGAGTGTTGCCAGTCAGAGTCGGGGCGGGGCTGTAGCTTCCCGGAGTTCCGGGGGTTTTGTGGGCGGTGTCCCAGGAAGAGCCGGGACTTGCGGGGTGGGGTCAAAAGTATAACTTTTATTGGAAGGAGGTAAATGCTGCCAGTGACACCCCCCCCCTACAGTGACCCTGGCATCGGGGGGGGGGCCAGGGGTCAGGAGGGTTCAGGGGGGATCAGGTCGAGTCAGGTGTGATTAGTAAGGGTCAGGTGGGTAGGGATGGGGTCACGCAGGATTCGGGATGGGTCAGAAGGGGTTGGGTAGAGTCACAGCCGGGGTCATGGCCGGGGTCAAGGTGAGGCCAAGGGCTGGCAAGGGTCAGACCAGGCTCACAGCCAGGCCAGGGAGGGATCAGGGGTCAGGTGGGGTCAGTAAAGGGGTCGAGGTCAACCAGTTCAGGCGGTGTCACATACGGGTCAGGTGTGTTCCGGAAGGGTCAGAAAGGGTCGGGTGAGTCACAGAGTGTTCAGGAAGTCACGCAGGGGCCAGGCCAGGGTTATGGTGAGCCCGGGGGCTGGCAAGGCACCATGCGCAGACGAAAGGGGGGGCAGCGCAGCACGGTTCCTGGTGACACCCCAAGTCCCGGCAGTCCCCCCGGGCCCGGCTCCAGCCGGAACTCCCGCAGGATCAGCCCCAGGAACACGAAGAGCTCGGCCCGCGCCAGCGCCTCTCCCGGGCACGATCGCGCCCCGCAGCCAAACGGCAGCAGCGACCGCCAGGGAGCGCCCGGGGACAGGAACCGCTCTGGGGGGGCGGGGGACAGGTTTGGGGGGGGAATCCTCGGGGATGGGGGGACACACAGGTTTGGGGGGGAGTCCGGGAGGATGGGAGGATCCACGAGTTTGGGGTGGACTCACAGATCCGGAAGGAACCCCGGGGTTCAGGACAAGGGTACAGGGGTTTGGAGGATGACCCAAGGGGGTCAGGGGAGACCCACATGTTTGGGGAGGGGTCAGACACCTGAGGGAAGTCCCGGGGGCTCGGGGAGAACCAGGAGGACCCACAGGTTTTGGAGAGTACCCAGATGTATGGGGAGAACCTAGGGGGATGGAAGACCCACATGTTTGCAGGAGGCCCTAGGTTTTTGGACTGGACCCAGGGGTCTGGGGGGACCCAGGGGATAAGGGGACTGGGAGGGGATAGGGGTTCAGGGGTAGAACCCCATGGTTTTGGGAGGGCCCCAGGGGTGCAGGGGTACCCACGTACCAGGCAGGAAGGCCTCGGGTTGCTGCCAGATGACAGGGTCCTGCTGGGCTGCCAGCAGGTTGGGGACCAGGATGGTGCCAGCCACTATGGGGAGCCCTCCGAGACTGGGGGGGACAGGGGGTCACTGAGATGGACTGGGGTCTGCTGTGGGCTTTGCTGAGGGCTACTGAGAGCTACTGGGGCCATACTGGGACCTGCTGGTGCCATAGTGGAACCTACTGAGGCCACACAGGGACCTGCTGGGGCTATGCTGGGGCTCTCTGGGGTCTTCTGGGATCTACTGGATGTCTACAGGGTCCATACCGGAATCTGCTAGGGGCTGCTGGGAGCTACTGAGTGTCTATTGGGGTCTACTGGGGTCATACAGGGTCCTGCTGGGGCCATACTGGGGTTCTCTGGGGTCTACTGGTACTCTTTGGGGGTTACTGGATGCTTATTGAGGTCTAATGGGGCCACACTCAGACTTACTGGAGCCTTAGTGGGACCTCCTGCTGGAATCTTCTGGGCTCCGATGGGGACTACTGGGATCTACTGGGTGTTTCTTAGGGTCTACTGCAGTCTGCTGGGACCAGTTGGGGCCTACTGGGACATACTGGGGTCATACTGGGGCCTACTGGGGGTCTACTGGGGCCGTACTGACACCTGATGGGTCTTACTAGAATTTATTGGGGTCTACTGGGCAGCACTGGGGTCTGCTGGGATTTACTAGGTTCTGCTGGGGCCTGCTGGGTTCTACTGGGATTTGCTGGGTTCTCCTGGACTCTACTGGTGATGCTGAGTGGCCCCTATTGGTATGTAGTGATTCCTCCCGGTTCCCCCTCATCCATACTGGTCCTGACTGGGTTCTCCTGGGCCCTACTGAGACTTACTGGGACCTACTGAGGCCTACTGGGCCCTACAAGGACTTACTGAGCCATATTGGTCTATTGGCATCTACTGGGGTTTACTGGGGCCCTGCTGAGAGTAACCGGGACCTGATGGGTCTGTTTGGGTCTACTGGGGCCATACTGGGACCTAATGGGTCTTACTGGGCTCTGCTGTGGTCTAGTGGGTCCTACTGGGACTTACTGGGGTCTACTGGGCCCTACTGGGTTCTCCTGGACCCTACTGATGATGTCAAGTGGTCCCTACTTGTCTGTAGTGGTTCCTCCCAGCCACAACTCCCAAAGTGGTTCCTCCCAGCCCCCCTCCCTACACTGGCCATTCCCATCCTGTACTGGTCTGTACCTGGTGTGGCGCAGGGCGCAGTGGGGCAGCCCCAGGGGTGCAGGGGGCCGCAGCCGCAGGGTCTCGCTGACAGTGGCCTGAAGGAGGGGCAGGCGTCCCGTGTCCCCCGGCCCGGGGGGACCCTGTACCCCCCTGAGCTCCGCCCGCAGCTGCGCCTGCAGCTGCACAGGTGAGGCACAGGTGTGCACAGGTGTGTCATGTCTGTCATGGGGTGGGGAGGGGGCACCCAGGGGGCACACATTGGCAATGGGGTGACAGAGGGACCCTCCTGAACCCCAGACCCTCTCAAACCTGTCCCTGGGACTCCAAGTCCTCCAAAGCCTCCCCCTGCTTTGGGGACCCCCATGAACCACCAGACCCCCCAAACCCGCTCCTGGGACCCCAAACCATTCCCAAACCTGCCCCTCTCCCAGTCTTGGGGATCCCCCAAACCCCCAGGCCCTGCCCGAGCCCCCAAACCTGCCCTGGGACCTCCAGACCCCACCTCCAAACCTGCCTCTCCCTCTGCCTTGGAGATGCCCCCACCAAACATCAGAGACCCCTGAACCCCCAGACCTGCCCCTTGGGACTCTCCCTCCCCAGATCCTAAGTCGCCCCTCCATGGAAACCCCAAACCAAGGAGCCACATAGGGACACAGACACAGCTGTGACACAGCTGTGACACGTGTGTGGCATCTCAGGCCTGGGGGACAGTGGTGGCCACAAGGTACACATGCGACACACATGGGGACATGAGACCCACCCAGGGACATGCATTGGGGCTTGGACATGGCTGTGACACGTGTCACATGGCTGTGACATGTGTGACATGCATGTCACCTCGGGGCGGTGCAGCAGGAAGGCCACAGCCCAGCCCAGCGCAGCCGCTGTCGTCTCGGTGCCCCCGATGAACAGGTCAACCAGCGCCATGTGCAGCCGGGGGGGGCTCAGGGGAGCCCCCTGCACTCCGGGATCACGCCCCAGCAGCGCCCCCAAAACTGTGTCCGAGGGGGGGGAGGGACACTCCTGGGGAAGGGGGGACACATGTTGTGAGCGTTCCCCTGACCCCTTGTTGCCCCCAAACATGGGGTCCCTCCCAAAGGTCTGGGTCCCCCCAAACCTCTGGCTCCCCCCAAACCCTTGGTGTTCCTCCAAGACCCCCTAGGTCCCCCTAATCCCCTGGGTCACCCCAAAAATGCAGGTCCTCCCAAAACCCTGGGAACCCCCAGACCCACAGGTATCCCTCAAACCCCTGGGATCCCCAAACCCCTGGTTTCCCCTCCACAACTCCTCGTCCCCCCCCAACACCTTATTCCGACGAAACCCCTCCTGATCCCTGGTTGCCCCCACCTGGTGCCGCCGGATCTGGGCCTCCACGAAGGCGTCACGGTGCTGGACAAGCCGCAGCAGCTCCCGCAGCCCCGGGTTCGGTAGGGCCTGGGCACAGGGACCCCATAGAGACCCCCTGACCTCCGAGAGACACTCCCTCCCCCAGAGATGCCCCATAACTCCCCTCAGTCCCAGAAAAACCCTATGCATGGTCCCCTGGGCCATATAGACCCTATAGGTGCCCCTCCAACCATATAAACTCACCTGAGTTCCTATAGGCACCCCCAGCTCCACAGAGACCCTTTACCCCACACACATCCTCCATATAGACCACCCCAGTCCTATAGAGCCCCCATAACTGCTCCTCCCAGCCTTGCAGTGCTCCCCAACACCATATAGACCCTGTAACACCCCCCCCAGCTCCATATAGACACTATAACACCCCTCCCAGCCCCACGTTCCTTCACCCAGATCCACATCCCCCCCAGCCCCACAGAGACCCTATAATACCCCTCCCAGGGCCATACAGCCTCTCCCCAGCCCCATAGAGACCACCCAAGCCCCATATGGATCCTGTATGCCCCCTGCCAGCCCCACATACCGTCCCCCAGCCCCATATAGAACCTGTGATACCCTCCAGCCCCATAGCCCACCCCGGGCCCTATAGACACCCCCCCTTCCCCAGGACCTTATGGCCCCCCAGGGACCCCCATAGAGCCCCATAGCCACCCCTGCTCCCATAGGGCTCTGTAGCCTCCCCCAGGCTCCACAGATGCTCATAGTGTCCCCATAGTGCCCCATAGCCCCCTCCCCCCTCCAGCTCACCCGCAGTGGGGGCAGCAGGTCAAGAGCCCGCACAGTGCTGCGCCCCCAAACCTGCAGCAGCTCCCCCAGACAGCAGGAGAAGGCCCGGAGTTCCCCTGGGGGGGGCACCTAGGAGAGGACACACCTGGGTACTCCTCAGTACCCCTGGCTTCACCCTGGATCCCCCCAGAACACCCCAAACATAGCTCCAGACACTTGGGTCCCCTCAAACTTCTGGTGCCCCCAAACTCCTGCCAGCCCCCCCCCAACAGCTGGGTGTCCCCTTCACAAACTTCTGGACCCCCCCAACCCCCTGGGCCCCCCTGAACCTCTGGGCCCCTCAAACACCTGGGTACTCCAGGGGTCCCTCCAAACCCCTGGGCCCCCGTGAAAACCCGGGTCCCCCCCAAACCCTGCCCCCATCCCAGGGACCCACAGTCCCCACCAGGTCCCCGAAGAGGAGGCGTGCGATGGTGCTGCAGGTGTGGAACGTGAACACCTCAAAAGGGTCCAGGGGGGCCCCCCCATGGGAACGCAGCTCCTGAGGGAAAGCGGGGGTCAGGGGAGGTCCTTGAGGGAATTGCGGGTGCTCCAGGAGGGTTACTAGGGAGCTATAACAGGGATTTGAGGTGTCCCAGGAGGGTATTGGTGGGCTCTAAGGGTGGCTTGGGGGGTCCCAGGGGAGGAGTGGGAGGCTCTAAGGGGAATTTGTGGAGTCGTGGGGGGGGATTGGGGTGCAGAGCGTGGAGGTTGGGTGCAGGCAGCCGAGTTTGGGGGGTCAGTTTTCAGGTGCAGGGGGCATGGTTACGGTGCATGGGTGGGGTTTGGGTGCAGCAAGTGGGGTTTAAGATATCAGTTTTGGGCGGGGTTTTGCTGGTCAGTTTTGCATGGGGATCTGGTTTTGGATGCATGGGAGTATCACTTTTGGGGGGC
>NW_020925857.1:0-2881 GCF_003984885.1 Neopelma chrysocephalum
CCCAAACCTTACAGTAAAATAGTAAGCATATGGGACATAACAGAATCTCAATAGCTACAATCAAATTTCCTAACACTAACAAAGTTACAAACATCAGGATTTAATACTGACACAAATCTAATTTTCATTAGCCACTGTCTCCACCCCGTGAGTAATCAGGTATCCTTTAATGCATGGTGTGTGTGAGGGATTCTATAATAATGTGTCTGTTAGAGGGGCCAATGTGTCTTGAAATTGGACCTGAAATTACACATCAGTTCTTATGCAAATACATTGAGTTACTTGGGAGTTGGTACGAGGCCTTCTTATATTCTCTTCAGGTAACACTTTCCTTTCTTTTGTCTCGATTTAGTTTAATTTCTTAATATTTTGAGAAATTTAGCCAAATATAAAATTTGATGCCTTCTGAGGCAGAGGGTTGTGCAAGTTTGGAGCTGGCTTCCTGCCAAGTTTCCGAAACTCGACAACAGGGTCTCCTTCCCAGAGAGGGAAGGAAAAAAAAACGAAAAACCAGGCAGCCAAAAATCTAGCAAAAAAAAATATATATTTTATGTATAAAACAGAGATATACAATGAGAATTATATATATGAATCTATGACCCCAAATAGCTTCCCGAAGGGAAGAGGGGGAAGGGAGAAGGGAAAAGGATAAAATTGGGTGAGAAGGGACAAAAACGAAACAAATCTACACAATCTAAAAACCCAGCAAAGCGGAAGAATTGGCAAGAGCTCACCACTTCCCTTGAAAGAAAACAGTACGTCTGGACACGGCCCAGCACTCTCTCCTCACACGTGGCCGATAACAGCAGTTACTGTAGGCCTCAGCTCCAGATAAGCCAGGCCCAGACAGGGACCACCATTCTCCAACCTCGCCAGAAGAGAAGAGAGCGAGCTCTCTTATCAATGCCTTATTTATACCCTAGGTTACGTAAAGGAATAGCATGGAATACTTCCTTGGTCACTTTCCTAGTTCCTTCCTGGTTACAAGCTGGTCTCCAGGAAGGCCTAGACTGAAACCATCACATTCTCCACCCCTTATTCCATACTATTTCTTTACGTAACACCTATATATTGCGTTTGTCTCTATACCGCGCATATACATATATACATATATAGTCCATGTTTATTTTTTCTCGAAGGCTGTCGTCTGTCGTTGAAGAACAGCACCAACAGCAGCTCGGTTTGGGTTCTTGGCCCTTTCGTCATAATCACAGTTCTGGTTTAGGGCTGGCTCATTGGTTTGGGCTGTGTCATCATTGGTCATCCTTGGATACATGTATCGGCTTTGTTCAGGTCTTTTTCGTCTGGTGTCTGGTCTCCTGTAAAATACAACTCAAGGCACAGAATTAGTTTTTCCCCAGGGTTAGGTTTCTTTGGGGCACACATTGGATCTCTCCATCCTTCCTCATAACCCACCAGGTATATCCGGGCCCTTGAGCGAAAACAATCCCACGAATGGGTTTGTCTTGGCCTGAGGGAGGAGTGATCCAAACGGCCCTACCTAACATACCTTTTAGATGGATTGCTGGAACTTTGTCTCCATCTACAGTGTGGAGGGATTCTGCTTGGGCAGGACCAGCTCGGTTGACTGAGCCTCGGGTGTTGACTAGCCAGGTGGCCTTGGCTAAGTTCTTGTCCCAATTTTTGTAAGTTCCCCCACCTAGTGCCTTTAGAGTCGTTTTCAACAGTCCATTACATCTTTCTACTTTTCCTGCAGCAGGTGCATGATATGGAATGTGATATACCCATTCAATACCATGCTCCTGTGCCCAAGTGGCCACTAGACTGTTCTTGAAATGAGTCCCGTTGTCTGACTCAATGCGCTCTGGAGTGCCACGTCTCCACAGGACCTGCTTCTCAAGGCCTAGGATGGTGTTTCGGGCTGGTGCATGCGGTACTGAATATGTTTCCAACCATCCTGTGGTTGCTTCCACCATAGTAAGCACATAGCGTTTACCTTGGCGGGTCTGTGGCAATGTGATATAATCCACCTGCCATGCCTCTCCATACTTATACTTCTCCCAACGTCCACCATACCACAGGGGCTTCAACCTCTTTGCCTGCTTAATAGCAGCACAGGTTTCACAGTCACGGATAACTTGAGAGATGATATCTTTCGCTAAATCCACCCCTCGGTCTCGTGCCCATCTATGAGTGCCATCTCGGCCCTGATGACCCGAAGCATCATGGGCCCATCGAGCTAGGAACAACTCTCCCTTCTGCTGCCAGTCTAGGTCTGCTTGTGAGATCTTGACCTGTGCAGCTCGGTCTGCCTGTTCGTTATTAGCATGTTCCTCATTAGCTCGCTTCTTGGACACATGGGCATCCACATGGCGGACTCTTACATCTAGTGTCTTCGCTCTGGCAGCGATGTCTAGCCACAGATCAGCAGCCCAGACGGGTTTCCCTCTACGCCTCCAATTCATCTTTTTCCACCGGTCTAGCCATCCCCATAGGGCATTGGCTATTATCCACGAATCGGTGTACAGGTAGAGCCTTGGCCATCCTTCTCTCTCTGCGATACCTAGGGCCAATTGGACACTTTGAGTTCCACAAACTGACTCGATTCACCTTTACCTTCAGTGGCTTCCGCCACTCATCAGGTGGGACTCCAAACAGCTGCTTTCCACCTCCGGCTCCTCCCTACAATTCGGCAGGAACCATCGGTGAAAAGGGCATAGAGTCTTTCTTCATCTGGCAGCTTATCATATGGCAGAGCTTCTTCAGCTCGACTCACTGGCTCTTCTTCTTCTTCTGCCAGACTGAAGTTCCCACCTTCAGGCCAATTGGTTATGATTCCCAAAATGCCAGGGCGATTCGAGTTCCCGATTCGTACACGTTGCGTAATCAAAGCCATCCACTTGCTCCATGTGGCATCGGT
>NW_020925858.1:0-4678 GCF_003984885.1 Neopelma chrysocephalum
AGGCCAAGATATCTCAGTTAACTCTTCTAGGCCTGGCTCCTGTTTCACTGGATGCTCACCTGGAGAGTAACTTGTCCCTTGTAACGTGCCTGTAACTTGTGTCATTTCACAAGGTCACGAGCCGTCATTCAATAAAGTTGCAATAAAGTTGTGGGGGTTTTTCCCCCTCTTTGGCTCCTGTCTTTATTTTGTGTCATGTAGTCTTTTCTCTATTTCTTTCTTCTCTTCACTTCTTTCCCTTTCTCCTCTTCATCTCTCTTCTTTCTTTACTCTGTTGCCTCTTAGTTATTTCTCTTAGTTATTTCTCTCTCTTGCCTTTTCTCTTGCCTTTTCTCTTAGTTTCTTGTCTTGCTTTTCTTTTGCTCACTTTGCTTAGTTTAAAAAAGCAGCAGTACGGGGGCTGGCTTGCTCCCGGGGAGTAAATCTTTAAAATAAATTTTAATTTTAATTATTTTTAATATTTACTCCCCAGGAGCAAGCCAGTCCCCATACTGCTGCATAAAACTTATTATTTTTATTCTTTTTATATATACTAGACAGCACCTTAATATCCCCCCCATACAATAATCAGATAGCTCACACCTTATGCACACCTACACCACTAATTAATGAGGAATTAATGTCTAATTAAGGACTAATTACTGAATGAAGTAACTAACTAATTAACTAATTTTGTTCCACAACCCACTGATCAGCACCTGATGAGCTAACAAGGCAACTAACTTTTTTCCACCACACCCTAATCACCACATAATGACCTAATGGCATAATTAATTATTTTTCACCAGCCTCTAATTAACAGCTGATGAGCTAACAACAGAATTAGTTTCTTTCCACAGCCCACTAATTACCAACCAACAAGCTAACTAGCTAATTAATTTTCTGCACCACCCACTACTAAGCAGGCAACAACCTAATTAGCCAATTAACTTTTTGCACCTCCCACTAATTAGGACTTGACAAGCTAATTCCCTAATTAACTTTTTACACCACCTCCTAACTACCACCTAATGACCTAATCACATAATTAATGTTTTCCTACATTCCACCAAATGAGCTAATTATAAAAGTAATTACTACATAGCCCACTAATTAATTTTCTTGCCAAACCTTAACTACTTCCTAATTACCTCATCACACAATGAATTTTTATGCCAAACCCTAATTATCTGCTAATTACCAAAGTAGTCCCTAATGACCCCATTAACTCATTAATTCTTTCCACTGCACCAAAATTAGTTGCTAATGACATTATTGCAAAACTATTTTTTTTCCACCACACCTCAATTAGTTCCCAATTACCAACGTAGATAATTAATACTTTTCACCACATTCCTACAAATTACCCAATGATCTAATTTTTTTGGACAAACTATGCTATTAAACAACTTTTTTTAACCAAGGATCCAATAACTGCAAAACCACACAGCAACACTCCCACCTATTGACATATAAAAGTGATTGCACACATCCCAAACACTGAACATGGCACGTACTGACAAAACACAGGAACTGCAACAAAAAATTACTACAAACACTGCACCTCCTGGACAACAAAAGAACTGCACAAAAAATAATTTTTTTAAAAAATTAAAAAAAAATACCAGAGAAACCACCCAGATCACAACCCAAACACTGCCCAGGACCCCAAAAAAACCACCCAAAACAATCCAACCAAACAGAATGACCACAGAAACCCTAAAGCACAAATCCTAACCAAGCACACCCAAACCCTAACCCATCCCAAACCACACACAAACCACCTGCTGACCCTAATGGCCAATTCCCATGGCAACACCACGATACAATTCCCAATCCCAACACCCAATTACTGTTGGGGTTCAGGTTCGGATTACGGGTTACAGGTTGGCGTTACGGGTTAGGGGTCAGGGGTTACGGGTTATGAGTTATGGGTTATGGGCTATGGGTTGTGGGTTATGGGTTAGGGGTTAGAGTTAGGGGTTGGGGTTAGGCTTAGAGTTAGGGTTAGGCTGAGGGTTAGGCTTAGAGTCAGGGTCAGGGTCAAGGTTAGGGGTTAGGGTTAGGATAGGAGTCAGGGTTAGGGTAAGGGTCAGGGTCAGGGTTAGGGTTAGGGTTAGGGTCAGGGTTAGTTAGTTAGGGTTAGGGTTTAGGGTTAGTGTTAGGCCCTGGGTGTGACAAAGGGAGGGCCAAGGCAGGGGATCCTGAAGACGGCTCAGGTGGTGCAGAACTTCTGGGCCTTCACTTGGTGTTGTCATTGGGACAAAGTGGGACAAGATGTGTTGGAAAGTTTCTTCCTGCCCTGCTGTGTGCTGCCCGTTGGCTGGTGGAGCAGCAGAGCAGAAATTCACTGTTGGCATCTGGCAAAGCAGCAAGTGAGAGCAGTTGCGAGGGGGAGGGGGGTGAGGTGTCTGCTCTTCAAGAGGGACAAGACAAAGGAGTTGGGGAATTGTCCTGGTGTGGTATATTAATAGAATAGAAAAGACACGACCCAGCAGCCAGTTGGCAAGCAGTCAAATCTGTTTATTTAAAAGCAAAATGCCTCCTTAGAAACCCTCTGGAGGACATGTGACCGCCACCCTCACAAGGCCCAGGCCGCCTCCTTCCCACCAGGCCCAGCAGGGCCGCCCTCACACCTGCCCCGCCCTGCCATGTCCCGCCCGGCCCCACCTGCACCGTGGCCTCTGTCACAGCCCACGCTGACGTGCTGAGCCTTCCCCCAGCCATTGTGATGTCACAGGCGCCAGTCGGGCACGGCTTTGTTGGTGCCCGCAGCCGGCGCTCAGAGCTGCTGGAGCCTCTCGGGGAGCAGCAGCACATCCCGCTCGGGGAGCGTTCGTTGCGCGCCTGGATCGCCGTCTTGGCAGCTGCAGGCCACGACCACTGCACAGGGCGACCTCGTCCGCCTTGTGCTTCATACCCTGTGCCCGTCCTTATTCTCACCCTTGTCCCCTTTGTCACCCTCACCCTAAACCTCACCCTCGTCCCATTCCTCACCCCTACTCTGCACCCGGCAGCCCGCCGGGGGCTTCTTGCCCTTCCTGCTGCTGGGAGCTGCAAGCAGGGCCATGCCGTGGCTTCTCAGCAAGAAGCGACGGCAGTCGCCATCCGGCAGCACCAGCGGGCAGCCCTGGGCTGCCACCAGCTCCAGCAGCACCTCCCAGCTCCGGGAGCAGGGGCTGGGCAGGCTGCACCGCGCGGCCGCCCGCGGCGACCTGGGCTGGCTGAGGCGCTGGCGCTGGTACGTCAAGGTAGTCGGCATCGACAGGCCAGACCAGGAGATGCGGTGAGTTCTGGGCCACGCTGATGTCACCCCTGGGCTGCTCCTGAGCCAAGCTGCAGTAGTCCTGGGCAGCCCTCTCTTAAGGACAAGGCTTGAAAAGTGACATTTGCCCTGTCAGCTGGGAGAGGGAACTCTTGAGCTTTTCACTGCTTGGAGCTGCCGGCCGGGCTCCAGCGCTGTTGGAAACGCCTGTTGCCCACCTGCCGCTTGGCCGTGGTCTCTCTGCAGGGCTGTTCTGCAGCTGCTCAGCCCTCACCTCTTCTCTTCTGCCCTCTGGCTCATCAGCACAGGCTGCAGCAGCAGCAGCAGCAGCAGCAGCAGCAGCAGCAGCAGCAGCAGCGAGCGGGAGGAGCAGAGTCCGGGCAGGGTCCCCAGGGTGCTGGGTAGAGACACAGCTTGGGCTCGTCCTTTGTCTGTCTGGGTTAAGAGCGTCTGTTTAATTTTTAGGACACCTCTGCATCTGGCTTCGGCCAATGGCCATGCAGATGTCGTTCGATATCTGCTAAGAAAGAACAGCCAGCCCAACCTCGCTGACAGCTTCAAGAGAACGGCCCTGATGAAGGTGTGTGGAATGCCTTGGGAGCTTGTCGGTGGGGCTTAGTGCTGGTGTGTTAAAGGGGAGGTGTCTGGCAGGATTCCTTGCAGGGCAGGGCCATAGAAACATGCCCATTGCAATGGGCACGGCACAGGCCTCTGTTAGCTAATCTTTGCAGATGGTCTTCTATGGCAGCGTTCAGGAGCTGAGGGAGTTGTGACAGAGGGGGATGTAAAACTCCGGAGTCATTCCCTTTTGGTGTGTTGTTGCCAGGCAGTCCAGCAGGAGCAGGAAGAATGTGTTGCTCTTCTGCTGGCACACGGTGCCGACCCCAACCTGGCAGATGCTGACGGCAACACTGCCCTTCACCTGGCTGTCCTCTCTAAAAACACAGCTGTGGCAGGGCTGTTACTGGAGCATCACGCCAAGAGTGATGCTCAGAACCAGGTAACCTTGGCATGTGGCTAAAGCTGCTCTTTCCAACAGCTGCACAGCTTGTCTGTGTCTTTCTAATGGGGATTCTTTCTCCTTTCAGTGGGGATTTACCCCCTTCAAACTTGCAGCCTTGCAACAGCATGAGGAGATGGAGTGCCTTCTGAAAAAAGCAGCTGACAGGCAGGCTCAAGCCCAGGGGGAAAGG
Source organism: Neopelma chrysocephalum (assembly GCF_003984885.1). Taxonomy (NCBI): domain Eukaryota; kingdom Metazoa; phylum Chordata; class Aves; order Passeriformes; family Pipridae; genus Neopelma; species Neopelma chrysocephalum. Next base: position 4,438 of record NW_020925858.1, read on the forward strand.
TGAGGGCTTTGTCAAAACAGCCCACGGGTCTTCTGGGTAGTCTGCAAGTGTGACCCAGACGAGGGCTGTGGCAATGAGCTTGGAAAAGGAAGGAGGAGCCCCGTGGAAGCAGTTCCCTGTGGGACTGGTAAATGCAGGTCTGCACTTGGCTGCTCTCCTACCTTCGGGACTCTCGTCCTTTGCCCGCTGAGGTTTGCAAGAAAGCCTTGTCTGTGGTGCCCTCTCCCCACACAGAGCCAGA
>NW_020925859.1:0-3403 GCF_003984885.1 Neopelma chrysocephalum
ACACAGAGCTCTGTTCTTTGAGAGCACCTACCCTCAAAATGTCCTCAACAGACAGCACATCCATGGTGTTGGTTTTCTCCAGGAAAGGTTCAAGCTCAGATGATTCTGATGTCTTAGAATTTTTAAGTGGTTGTTCTGTCACTGAGCTCTGAAATGTCTTGGTTTGACTGCAGCTCGGTTCATGACAGTTGCTCCTGGTCTTTGACTTGGACTTGAACTTCCTTGGAAACCATATGACCTTCTGCAAATTCTGCCTCATGTACTCCTTGAAACCATGATAATCGCCGAGGATGCTCCTAATGCGCCTTGACAGCGCACCTTTGTTATCAGTCTGCAACACAAGAACAGAGAGCTGGAAATTTCAGTAGCACCCCAAGAGAGCCAGCTCAGCAAGAGACATTCCTCAGGATCATAACTGAATCACCATGCGTCAGCACAAATGAAGTTAGGCAAGCTGGTCTTGATCCTGCCAGTCTCTCCAAAGCAAACGGGACTGCTCTGGCCACTACGAGTCATTCCAAGCCAAGCTTGCAGGTGCACCTGCAGCCTTCAGGAGCACCAACACCAGATCCACTTTTTTATCACCACAGCTGCAGACAGACAGGCAGCCAAGCTGCTCTTGAGCACTCTCCCTCCTACTACACGAGACCAACCCCAAGTCCATCGTGCTCTTGCACAGCCAGCAGAGCTTTAAGCACATCCTCTGAGGAACTGAAGTTCAGCAGATGGGAAGATGCTGTGTTTGCCTGTACCATGCTCAAGTCTGCTACACCCCATGCGGAAGACACAGCTCTCCTTCCTCTCCTTCTTTTCCACACCCCACTGCCATTACCTTGTAGGGTTTTGCAAAGATGGGAGTCTTCCCAGGGAACTGGTCTTTCTCCCCTGGAGCCTCCCGTCTCCTCTTCTCTTGCGCCTCAAGACGAAGCAAGTCTCTGCTCTTCTGGGACAAGCTTTCACAAAGAGAAAGAGAAAGGATGATGAACATCTTACACCAGTGTTATCAACCCATTTATACTCTGTGCACAAACCGTGGTTGTCAGACAATGCCACATGTCCAGCATGACAGGAATTGGGAAATCCACAGACTGGTTACAGCTGACAAATCAGTTGGGGCAAGCATTTGCTGTCCCACATAGGAATGAGACACACAAGGGACAGCATGCATCTTTCTTAAAAGGTATTTCTACTCCTGATACCATCCAGCAAGAAGGGTGGGAAGGGAAAAACTGTCCACCCATTTAATTGTGAAACAAATTGAGAAGCAGTCAACAGGGGTCATAAGCACATGAGCTGGCAGATCCCCTTGCAATGATTGATCTGAGCAACCACCATTCTTGTTCTCCTTCAGACTTCTGCCCCAACTCTCCACCTGAGAGGAAAAGGGAAGCCACTATTTTGAAGGTGTTGCCACTTTCAAAGACTGAACTTTGCCTACTTTATAACCAGGCGTGAAAACTCACTCTCTACTTTACATGGATATTTGGAAAGGCGCTGACCTGAGACATCATGGAGTGGCATTTAAAACAATCCCATAAATTGAATTAAAAGCAAAGTCTCAGAAATTCAGAAAACAGCGGGTCAGATGACCTGTTCCTCCTCAGCCACATCTGCCTGCACTCCATTCCACCAGCCCCACAGCAAAACACCGGGAAAGATGTGTCACATGCCCTGCACAGTGACTTCATGGAAAACCAGATCCTCTAAACTACACCTCATCAGTGAAATACTGCAGCAAAAGAAGGGAATCTCCTGCTCTAATATTTATGGACATTGGGGAAGGAAAAGCATGCAGGCATAGTGGATGCAGGTCTCTCTCTCCTGTGTCTCCAGTCTACTGTCTACATACAATTCCTAGATTCTTCTTCTCAAGTGCCCCAGTTTGCAAGGGAAGAGCCTTGTCTTCCCCAGCACTCACATCTTCTCGAATACCACACCAATCATCAGCTCCTGCAAGTTTAAACATCCCTGAAGAAGAGGCAGAGCTGCCTTGTCTCATGCTGAGGGGCTGTTCTTTAAAAGAAATAAATTGTATCGCACTAGATGACATTCTTAATTCAGACCAGAAGGGTCTGCTGTCTACTGAAACACCCACTTTTTTAAGATAAGCCTGTACCTTTTTTAATATAAGCTTCCACACCCCTGTGGAGACACCATTTCTGCCCATCATTCCCCAGGCCAGGGAGGGTGTTTGTCAATCTGCTCTTCCCAGTTTTTGAAAACCTGGCCTATGCTGTAACTCAGAACACAGCAGAGTTCCCCCAGGCTCAGTGTTGGGGAGCCAGGCAGAAAGCCTTGGAGATCCACAGTCAGCTCAGGCCCCGTGTGGGCGGGATTGCCCCACATACACCAGTGAACCGGGGCTGTGCCGTGCGGGCCAAGGCGGGAAACCTTCCCCACAGGCACGGCCGGCACGGACCCAGGGCACAGACACACAGACACACAGACACACACACTGACACACACACAGACACACAGACACACAGACACACACAGACACACAGACACACACAGACACACACAGATACAAACACACAGACACAGAGACACACACACACAAACCAATACAAACACACAAACCAACACAAACACAAACATCCCCAGGAAGCGCCGCAGGGCTGACACTCACTGTGAGAACTCTGCTCACACCACAGAGACCAAAGACCACAGAATGACTCCACGGAGATCTCCCCCCACACCACCAAAGACAAGATCCACCACTGAGTTCATGGGGGTGGTAAACTTTTCCATGCTTCCTGTCATTATTCCTAGCTTTTCCCACTTCCTTCTGTTTTTCCTTCTTTCTCTCTCTGCCTCTCTTGGACTTAATCCAGTTGAGTTATCATTTTGAATTCCAGCATTTGACCTCGTTTCTGTCTTAATCTCACTTTTAGGTACATTGGAACTTAAAATCCTCCCCTCATTAAGGGACAGAGGCACACTTGGCCTCTCTGTACCTAAGCGGGTCGGAAGAGCAGGACGTCACCCAGGCCTGGGTCTGTCACAGAAGCTATGAAAATACCAGCAGGCTCTGAAGCCCCTCTCAGGGACGTGACAATCCTGACTTACTTCTCCCCCTCAGGGATTATGATTCTTGCATTGAGGGGGGATTATTTTTTTGAATGCATCTCAACATTTGTCACAGCACCTGGGAGGTCAAGATTACACCCAATGAATTCCTACCTCTCGTCGCTCTTCCCCTTGTCTGGGGGTTCCATTATGAGGGACTCCAGTTTGAGTCAGCTCCCCTAGAAGAGAAAAAACAGATATTCAGCAGGGAAGGGACCATCAGATAACAATGGTGCAAGCCATAGAAAGACACAGATGGGAATCCTCTCAGACACCCCCCTCAGCCTGCAGCTGCAAAGCCTCAGGGACAGACACACACACTAAGAGGAGAGTA
>NW_020925860.1:0-2401 GCF_003984885.1 Neopelma chrysocephalum
AAGGGAAGGATCCAGAGGGAAGGGAAGGATCCAGAGGGAAGGGAAGGGAAGGATCCGAGGGGAAGGGAAGGATCTGAAGGGAAGGATCCAGGGGGAAGGGAAGGATCTGGAGGGAAGGGAAGGATTTGGAGGGAAAGGAAGGATCCAGGGGGAAGGGAAGGATCCGGAGGGAACGGAAGGATCCGGAGGGAACGGAAGGATTTGGAGGGAAGGGAAGGATCTGGAGGGAAGGGAAGGATTTGGAGGGAAGGGAAGGATCCAGAGGGAAGGGAAGGATCCAGAGGGAAGGGAAGGATTTGGAGGGAAGGGAAGGGAAGGATCTGGGGGGTTCCCGTGGGTCCAGGGGGATCAAGGGATGTCCCCGAGGGTCCCTCTTGCCCCACCTGAGCTCCCGCAGCTTGAGCCACCCGAGCAGAGGGAAGGGAAGGATCCGGAGGGAAGGGAAGGATCTGGGGTGGGGTCTCCCGGGGGGTTCCAGGGGATCGAGGAGGACGTTCCCCGAGTGTCCCCTCCTGCCCCACCTGAGCTCCTGCATCTTGACCCTCCCGAGCCGGGCGATGTTCTGGCGTCTCTGCCGGGCCTCCCCCTCCTGCCTCCGGCCCTCCTCCAGCTCCTCCTCCCTCTCCTGCTCCCGCCGCTGCCGCCGCTCCCCCAGCTCCCGCCGCAGCTCCTCAGCGTGGGCCCGGGCCAGCTCCGCCCGCCGCGCCCGATCCCGCTCCTCCCGCTCCCGCTGCTCCTGCTGCACCCTGACAGGGGTGTCCACGTGGTTATAGGGGTGTCTGTGGGGTTCTAGAGGGGTCTATGGGGTTCTAGATGTGTCCATGGGGTTCTAGAGGGATCTATGGGGTTCTAGAGGGATCTACGAGGTTCTAGGGCTGTCTATGTGGTCCTAGAGGTGTCTACAAGGTTCTAGAGGGGTCTATGAGGTCCCAGGGGTGTCTATGGGGTTCTAGAGGGATCAATGAGGTCCCAGGGGTGTCTACGAGGTTCTAGGGGTGTCTATGGGGTTCTAGAGGGATCTACAAAGTCCCGGGGGGGGCTGTGGGGTTCTAGAGAGGTCTATGAGATTCTAGGGCTGCCTGCAAGTTCCAAGGGGTGTCTGTGAGGTTCTAGAGGTGTCTCTGGGGTTCTAAGGGTGTCTCTGGGGTTCTAGGGGTGTCTACACCACCCAGAGCCACTGGCTGTCACCGGGATTCCCCCCCCCGGCCCTGCGGGGCTCACCGGAGCAGCCTCTGGAATTCCTGGCGTTCCTGCTCCAGCTGCACGGCCAGTCTGTGTTCCCGGTGGGCCACCTGCTCCTGCCGGTCCCGCTTGAGCTGCTGCTCCGTCTCTGCCTTCTTCCGGGCCTTCTCCAGCTCTTTCCGTCGCCATTCCCGGTCCGCGGCCTCCTGGTTCCTCCTGGCCCTCAGGGCATCCTGCCCGAGCCATGGAGAGTCCAAGGGGATCTTCCCACCCAAGTCATGGAGGATCCAAGGGGATCTTCCCACCCAAACCATGGAGGGTCCAAGGGGGGATTCCCACCCCAGGGGACAGCAGAAGGTCCAAGGGGGGATTCCCACCCGGTCACAGCTTTGGGGCTCTTCCAGTGCCATTCCGGAACATCCCACGGCTCCGAGGGCCGGTCCTGCCGACCCTCCACATCCCAGGATGGGGACAGGGATGGGGACAGGAATTGGGGACAGGGCCAGGGCCACCCACCCTCTCCGCCTGCCAGTCCTGGTCCCGCTGTTGGGTGGCCCTGAGCCGGGCCAGCTCCAGCTCCTTCTCCAGGCGGATCCGCTCCTTCTCCGCCTCCGCGGCGGCCTCGCGCTCCTGGGGGGACGTGGCATCCCAGTGCCATCCCAGTCCTATCCCAGTGGCATCCCAGTGCCACCCCAGTGCCCCAGTCCCATCCCAATCTCATTCCAGTCCCATTTCAGTCCCATCCAGTCCCATCCCAGTCCCTCCCCAGTGCCCCCAATCCATCCAGTCCCATCCCAGTCCCATCCCAATCCCATCCCAGTGACCCCAGTCTCATCCAGTCCTATCCAGTGCCATCCCAGTCCCATCCCAGTCCCACCCCAGTCCCTCCCCAGTGCCCCCAGTGCCATCCCAGTCTCTCACCATCTTCTCCCTCTGGTACTGCAGCACCTTCTCGTCCTCCAGCCTCTCCTGCTCCCGCCGCCGCTCCTTGATCCTCCTGGTCTCGTCGTTGGCCTCTTTGATCTCGGCATTGATCTGCCTCTGGCGCTCCTGCTTCCTCTCCCAGGCCTGGAAATGCCACCGAGGGTCGGGGGATGCTCCTTCCTCCTCCTCCTCCTCCTCCTCCTCTTCTTTCTTTTCCTTCTCCTTCTCCTCCTCCTCCTCCTTCTCCTCCTCCTCCTCCTCCTCCTTCTCCTCCTCCTCCTCCTTCTCCTCCTCC
>NW_020925860.1:2501-6291 GCF_003984885.1 Neopelma chrysocephalum
CTCCTCCTCCTCCTCCTCCTCCTCCTCCTCCTTCTTTTCCTCCTCCTCCTCCTCCTCCAGACCACCCCATATCCCAGAGGTGCCCTCCTGGGTGAGGTTTCCCACCCCAAATCCAAGGAATGACCCCCCAGGTGATGTCACCAACCCTGCCAAGGTCCCTCCTCCTCCTCCTCCAGACCATCCCAAATCCCAGGGGTGCCCTCCCAGGAGAGCTTTCCCACCCCTCCAAGGTCTCTCCTCCTCCTCCTCCTCTTCTTCCTCTTCCTCCTCTTCCTCCACCTTCTCCTCCTCCTCATCCTCATCCTCCTCATCCTTCTCCTCCTCATCATCTTCCTTCTCTTCCTCTTCCTCCTCCTCCTTATCCTTCTCCTCCTCCTCCTCCTCTTCCTCCTCCTCCTCCTCCTTCTCTTCCTCATCATCTTCCTTCTTCTCCTCCTCCTCCTCCTCCTCATCCTCCTCCTCCTCCTCCTCCTCCCCCAGCTCGGGGATGTTTTGTGTCCCCTCCCGAGGACCCCCGAGATCCCCCAGCCGGGATCTGCCGCCTCCCACCCCCCAAGGGCGGCTCATCCAGCACTTCCAACCCCATTTTTCCAGCCTCCCTTCCCTCCCTCCCCTTCCCCTGCTCCCAACCTGCTGATCCTCCCTCCTCATCTGCTCCAGGCGCTCCAGGTCCCTCAGGCCCTCCTGGTACTTCTGCTCTGCCCTGAGCGCCCGCTCCTCCGCCCTCTGCTCCATCTGCTTCACGATCTCCTGACGGGCTCTGGGAATTCCGGAAAGCGGGAAAACATTCCCCTCTGGCTCCAGCCCGGAGGGAAGGGAAGGGTCCAGAGGGAAGGGAAGGATCTGGAATGAAGGGGATGATCTGGAGGGAAGGATCTGGAGGGAAGGGAAGGATCCAGAGGGAAGGGAAGGATCCAGGGAGGAGGGAAGGATCTGGAGGGAAGGGAAGGATCTGGAGGGAAAGGAAGGATCTGGAGGGAAGGGAAGGATCCAAAAGGAAGGATCTGGAATGAAAGGAAGGATCCGGGGGAAGAGAAGAATACGGAGGGAAGGGAACGATCTGGAGGGAAGGATCTGGAAGGAAGGGAAAGATCTGGAGGGAAGGGAAGGATCCAGAGGGAAGGGAAGAATACGGAGGGAAGGGAAGGATCCGGGAGGAAGGGAAGGATCCAGGGGGAAGGGAAGGATCCGGAGGGAAGGGAAGGATCTGGAAGGAAGGATATGGAAGGAAGGGAAGGATCCAGAGGGAAGAGAAGGATCCAGAGGGAAGGGAAGGATCCGGAGGGAAGGGAAGGATCCAAAAGGAAGGATCTGGAATGAAAGGAAGGATCTGGAATGAAAGGAAGGATCTGGAAGGAAGGGAAGGATCCGGAGGGAAGGGAAGGATCCAGGGGGTTCCCGGGAGGTTCCAGGGGATCAAGGGGGACATCCCTGAGGGTCCGGGAGCGGGAATTGTGGGCACAGACGGGGCTGGAACAGCTGGGAAAGTTCAGATGCTCCCATGGGATGTGCCCACCTTAGCAGGTCCTCCTTCCTGCGGCGCTCCAGCTCCTCCTGGATCCAGATGCCCTTTTCCTTCTCCATCTCCACCATCCTGTGGACGCGTTTCTCCTCCTCCGCCAGTTCCTCGCGGATGAGCCGCTTCTCCAGGACCTGCTTGTCCCGGATCATGTTGCACTTGGCGTTGAGGAACAGCTGTGGGGACAACGAGGGGCTGTGGGACACTGGGGAGGAGAGGGAAGGTTTGGGAAGGTTTGGGAAGGTTTGGAAAGGTTTGGGAAGGTTTGGGAAGGTTTGGGAAGGGAAGGGAAGGTTTGGGAAGGGAAGGGAAGGGAAGGGAAGGGAAGGGAAGGGAAGGGAAGGGAAGGGAAGGGAAGGGAATGTTTTGGAAGGTTTGGGAAGGCCCCACTCACTCTTGTTTCTCAGCGACACCGACTGCAGGGCCGAGCTGTTCTTCAGCAGCGCCGCCTTCTGCTGCTGTGGGGGGGGGCAGGGGGAGGCATCACCGTCCCCTCCTGTCCCCAAACCCCCCATTCCAGCCCCAGATTCCCCCTGGAGCTGTTCAACCCCCTCCCCAGCTCATGTTCCTCCCACACTCACCTTCTGCTTCACCTTGGTGCAGTTGGGCAGCGTGTCCTTGCAGCGGTTGTGGATGGTGACGTTGCAGGCTGGGGAGGGGGACAGGGGGAGGTGACAGGGACATAGGGGGGTGGCAGGGACACGGGGAGGTGGCAGGGACTGTGACACCCTCCTGCCACCCCCCCCTTCCTCCCCTGAGCCTGCTGGAGTGATGGGAGCAGATGGGGTGGGAATGAGGGAGGATGGGGATGGAAGCGGGAGCTGCCGGGGGACAGCTGGGACATGGGGGGGGGACACTGGGGACACCCTGAGGGGGGACACTGAGCCCACCCTGAAAAAGCCACCCTGGAAAAGTCATCCTGGAAAAGTCATCCTGGAAAAGTCATCCTGGCAAAGCTATTCTGGGAAAGCCACCCCTGAGCCATTCTGGGAAAGTCACCCAAGAAAAGCCACCCTGGAAAAATCACCCTGGAAAAGCCATCCTGGTAAAAATCATTCTGGACAAGCTACCCTGGAAAAGTCATCTTGGAAAAGCCACTCTGGAAAAGCCACCCTGAACCAGCTACCCTGGAAAAGCCACCCTGGAAAAGTCATCCTGGAAAAGCCACCCTGGAAAAGCTATTCTGGCAAATCCACCCTGGAAAAGCCACCCTGGGAAAATCATTCTGGCAAAGACACCCTGGGAAAGCCATCCTGGAAAAGTCATCCTGGGAAAATCACCCTGGAAAAGCCACCCTGGAAAAGTCATCCCGGCAAAGCCATTCTGGACAAGTCACCCTGCTAAAGCCATCCTGGGAAAATCATCCTGGCAAAGACACCCTGGGAAAGCTACTGTGGCAAATCCACCCTGGAAAAGTCATCCTGGACATGCTACCTTGGAAAAGCTACCTTGGAAAAGCCATCCTGGAAAAAAATCATCCTGGGAAAGCCACCCTGGAAAAGCCATCCTGGGAAATCTACTGTGGCAAAGCCATTCTGGAAAAGCCACCCTGGAAAAGTCATCCTGGAAAAATCACCCTGGAAAAGTCACCCTGGAAAAATCACCCTGGAAAAGCCACCCTGGACAACTTATCTTGGAAAAGCCACTCTGGAAAAGCCACTGTGGCAAATCCACCTTGGAAAAGCCACCCTGGAAAAAATCACCCTGGTAAAGCCATTCTGGAAAAAAATCATCCTGGCAAAGCCACCCTGGAAAAATCATCCTGGCAAAGACACCTTGGGAAAGCTACTGTGGCAAATCCACCCTGGAAAAGCCATCCTGGAAAAGCTATTGTGGCAAATCCATCCTGGAAAAGCCATCCTGGAAAAAAAAATCATCCTGGAGAAGCTGCAGTGACAAATCCACCCCGGCAATTCCATTCTGGCACATCCACCTCCAGCAGATCCACCCTGGCAGAGTCATCCCGGGATCTCCACTGCGGCAAAGCCCAGCTGGAAAAACCACCCCAGCAAAATTCCGGCCCGGAAAAGCCGCCCCGGAAAGAGCCACTGCGGCAAATCCACCCTGGGAAAGGCAGCCCTGGAAAAACCATTCCAGCCTGGGAAAGGCAGCTCTGGAAAAGCCATTCCAGCCCTGGAAAAAGCCATTCCAGCCTGGGAAAGGCAGCCCTGGAAAAACCATTCCAGCCTGGGAAAAGCCATTCCAGACTGGGAAAGGCAGCCGAGGAAAAACCATTCCAGCCCTGGAAAAACCATTCCAGCCTGGGAAAGG
>NW_020925861.1:0-837 GCF_003984885.1 Neopelma chrysocephalum
CCACAGCCTTCCCACCAACCCCAACAGGTGCTCCATCCCACTCCTCCCATCCCTGCCATGTGCCAGGGGCTGGCCAGAGCTCCCAGCATGACCCGGGCTTTGCTCTGCACGCAGGTTTGCGGTGCTGACCCTCAAGGCCCTGCTGCGCCGTCTGCGCTGCGAGAGCGTGCTGGTGGCACTGGAGCGCAAGTGTGGCTGGGACACGCTCCTGAACGCCGACACCCACCACTACGCAGTGGGTCTGCTGGCCAGGTGAGACCCCCTTGTCCCCGCTGCCCCTGTCATTTCTGCCCTCTGCACGGGGCACCCCACGCAGTGCCCGTGGTGGTGGGCCAGAGGGCCTTGTCACCCAGGGATGGCCGAGCAGAGTGGCAAAGGCTGGGAGAGGCGGGTGCACGGGAGGAGGCGCCTGCCAGAGTGCCCTCGTCCCCTGCCGGGGTGCTGGGGAAAGACCAGGCCTCTGGGAGTGAGTCCCGGCAGAGGTTTGCCCAGCCAGCTGAGGCCTGAGAGTGCCTTTTTCCCCCTGCCAGGGAGATGGGCTCTGTCTGCGCACCCTGGTGTTGCAGCATTGTGTGCTGCCTCCTGGAGCTGCTCAGCGAGGAGATGTGTCCCTGGGAGCTCCCTGCCATGGTGTTCCTTGTGGAGGTGAGCCTGATGGCGAGCGCTGCCTGGCCGAGCTGCCTGCACCTCTCTGGCCTTGTGCAGCCGCACGTGCGGGGGAAGCCCAGTGAAGGGAGCTGGGGCAGAGGGGGGGCTCCACTGTGTGCCCTTGGCCCCTTGCTGCTGGGGTGCCACTTGTCCCCAGCTGTGTTTTGGGTCCCTCTGCTGCCAGCACTC
>NW_020925862.1:0-4674 GCF_003984885.1 Neopelma chrysocephalum
GGGACGTGGGGACAGGGGACACGGGGGGACACCGGGGACGGGGAGACAGGGGACATGGGGACATGGGAAGGGACGTGGGTGGGGCCGGGGGGGACACGGGAACGGAGGAACGGGGGACAGGGGGGATGTAGGGGGGACAGGGGGACAGGGGGACACCGGGGATGGGGGGACATGGGGACAGTGGGGACATGGAAGGGGACGTGGGTGGGGCCTGTGGGGACATGGGAATGGAGGAATGTGGGACAGGGAGGATGTAGGGGGGACACTGGGGATGGTGGGACAGGGGACACGGGGGGACACCGGGGACAGAGGACGTGGGGACACCTGTGGGGACAGAGCTGGGGCTCGTGGGGACACGGGAACACGGGAACCTCGCCCGTGTCCCTGCGTGCCCCCTCCCGTGACCGTGTCCCCGTTGTCCCCCGTGTCTCCCCCGTGTCCCCCCCGTGTCCCAGGTACTCGTACCTCATCGGGAAGGACACGTGGTTGGAGCGCTGGCCCTCGGAGGGGCAGTGCCAGGACCCCGAGCTCCAGCCCCTCTGCCAGGACTTCGTCCAGTTCTCCGAGGCCATGACCCTGTTCGGGTGCCCCAGCTGAGCGCCCGCCCCCCGCCCAGGGGTGCCACCGGACCCTCCCCTCACCTCCTCCTCCCTCTTTTTTTGGTTAAAAAAGTCCTTTCTGAGAGCCCGGCTTGGGATTTCCGGGGGGGGGGGGAGGGGGACACGTGGCAGGGTTGTGGGGACATTTTAGGGGACACCGGAGGGGACACCGGTGGGGTGGGGTCGTCGTCGGGGTTGAGGGGACTTTGTCGGGGACAAGGGGGCTGGGGGGGGCTCCATAAGGGATGATGGGGTCATGGGGACACCCCAAGGGATGTGGGGACACCAGAGAGGACAAGGGGACACCCTAGGGGACAAGGGGACTTTGTAGGGGACAGAGGGGTAGTGGGGGGCTCCATAGGGGCTGATGGGGCCATGGGGACACCATGGGGGACAAGGGGACTTTGTAGGGGACAAGGGGGCAGTGGGGGCTCTGTAGGGGTTGATGGGGGTGGATGGGGCAGCACATCCCTGGGGCACAACCTGTGGGGCACAGTCAACACATCCCAGGGCACAACCTGTGGGGCACAGTCAGCACATCCCTGGGGCACAATCTGTGGGGCACGGTCAGCATGTCCCTGGGGGCACAACCTGTGGGGCACAGTCAGCACATCCCTGGGGAACAATCTGTGGGGCACAGTCAGCACATCTCAGGGGAACAACCTGTGGGGCACAGTCTGCACGTCCCAGGGGCACAACCTGTGGGGCACAGTCTGCACGTCCCGGGGGCACAGCCCTGGGTGCTCGGGGCTGCTCGGATCCGGTGCAGGGTCAGGATGAAGCTGCACATCCTGAGGACACAACCTGGGGTGCTCGGGGTTGCTGGGATCTGGTGCAGGGGCAGGATGAGGCTGCACATCCTCCTCCCACCACACAAACCACGCGCGGCGCAGTCAGCGCATCCTGGGTGCTGCACAACCCTCAGTGCTGCACAACCCTCGGTGCTGCACAACCCTCAGTGCTGCACAGCCCTCAGTGCACAACCCTCAGTGCACAACTCCCAGTGCTGCACAGCCCTTGGTGCTGCACAACCCTTGGTGCTGCGCAGCCCTCAGTGCACAACCCTCGGTGCACAGTCCTCAGCACTGCACAGCCCTTGGTGCACAACCCCCAGTGCACAACCCTTGGTGCTGCACAACCCTCAGTGCTGCACAGCCCCTCGTGCTTGCAGTGTCACACAGCCCTCGGTGCTGCACAGCCCTCAGTGCACAACCCTCAGTGCACAACACCCAGTGCACAACCCTTGGTGTCGCACAACCCTCAGTGCACAACCCTCAGTGCTGCACAGCCCCTCGTGCTCGCGGTGTCACAGAGCCCTCGGTGCACAACCCTCGGTGCTGCACAACCATCAGTGCACAACCCTCGGTGCACAACCCTCAGTGCACAGCCCTCAGTGCTGCACAACCGTCAGCGCACACCCCTCGGTGCACAATCCTAAGTGCACAACGCCCGGTGCACAACCCCCGGTACTGCACAACCCTTGGTGCACAGCCCCTGGTGAACAATCCTCATTGCACAACCCTCAATGCACAACCCTCGGTGCTGCACAACCTTCAGTGCACAACCCTTGGTGCTGCACAACCCTCAGTGCTGCACAACCCTCGGTGCACAACCTTCAGTGCACAACACCCAGTGCACAACGCCCTGTGCTGCAGAACGCTCAGTGCTGCACAGCCCTCGGTGCACAACTCTCAGTGTACAACCCTCAGTGCATAACCCTCAGTGCTGCACAACCCTCGGTGCTGCACAGCCCCCAGTGCGGCACATCCTCCGTGCCGGCTGTTGCTCAACCCTGGTTGCACAACCCTCGGTGCCCGGCCGTCCCACACTCTGCACCCCACACTCTCCATCCCACATTCAGCACCCCACACTCTGCACCCTACACTCCCAGCACTCCACACTCGCAGCACCCCACACTGCACCCCACACTCAGCATCCCACATCCCACATCCCACTCCCAGCACCCCACACTGCACCCCACACTCCCAGCACCCCACACTCTCCATCCTACACTCAGCACCCCACACTCAGCACCCCAATCCCAGCATCCCACACTCTACACTCACCACCCCACACTCTGCACCCCACATTCCACATCCAACTCCCAGCACCCCACACTGCACCCCACACTGCACCCCACACTCACCATCCCACACTCTGCACCCCAATCACAGCACCCCACACTCACCACCCCACACTCACCACCCCACACTCACCACCCCACACTCCACACTCTCCATCCCAATCCCAGCATCCCACACTCTGCACCCCAATCCCAGCACTCCCCAGTGTCACCCCCCAGTGTCACCCCCCCAGTGTCACCCCCCCAGTGTCATCCCACAGTGTGACCCCACGTCCCGCCGCTTCCTGCGCTGGCCTCGCCCTGGGGACACGTGACGCCTGGGAGTGTCCCCGAAGTGTCGCCCAGGACAGCGGTGCCCTGATGTCCCCGCAGCTGCGGTGGCCCTCCCTGGGCGTGGGGACACCTCCCCTGGTGGCCCCGGGGACACTGGTGACCCTCAAGGACACCTCGTGTCCCGGTGACACTCGTGGGGTCACCGATGTCCCCGACACCGCGGTGACACCTCCGCGGTCCCCAAGTGTCCCCACGGGGACACGCCGGGGAGAGAGGAGGGGACACACACACACACACACACACACACACACACAGAGTGTTGGGGACACGGCGGGTGACACAGAGACCCCCCTGGGGACACCACGGTGGCACCGTGGGAACGCCGCGGCGCAGGGGACGAGCGCGGCGGTGGCACCGGCGACAGCGGGCGATGCCACATCCTTCCCCCCCCCCCTCCGTCCTCCTCCGCGGTGTCCCCATGACGGGGGGAGCAGCCCCGGGGTGGCGACACGGGCGGGGTGACGTGTCCCCGTTTCCTCTGGGGACAAAAAGCGGGTCCCCGGGAGTGGCGGGGTGACACGGCGGGCGACACGGCGGTGGCCCATGGGGGACGGTGTGTTCGCCCTGGCGGGGCCGTGGCCACCGGTGCCACCCCCCCGGGCTGCTGCCACCCCCCCTGTCCCCTCGCGGCGGCTGTGGCGGGTCCGCGGGGAGGGGACCTGCGGGCGGTGGGTGTTGGGGACACTGGTGGCCCTGGCGCTGGTGGCCCTGGTCGTGCAGGGCTGGGTCCTGGCGGGGCTCCGGGGGGACCTGGACAGGGTGACAGAGCGGCTGCAGGTGAGAGGGGACACGGGGGGGACACGGGGACACGGGGGAGGGGACAGGGGGACACTGGGGGGGCACGGGGACACAGGGGGGACACGGGGACACGGGGGGGACACGGGGACACGTGGAGGGGACACAGGGACACGGTGGGGGCACGGGGACACGGGGGGACATGGGAGGGGTGTGGTGACATGGAGACACGTGGAGGGGACACGGGAACACGGAGGGGGCATGGGGACATGGGGCACAGGGACACGGGGGGGTGCATGGGGGGACACGGGAACACGGGAGGGGCACAGGGACAGGGGGAGGACACAGGGGGGGACGGGGGGACACGGGGGACATGTGTCCCCATGTCCCCTCGTGTCCCCATGTTCCCTCCTGTCCCTCTGTCCCCTGACCCGTGTGTCCCCACAGGCCAGGGAAGAGCAGCCACTGCTGGAGAAGCTGCTGCAAGGTGGGTCCCCAAAAACGTGGGTGCCACCACTCTGGGGACATGGGTGCCACCACCCTGGGGATGTGGGTGCCACCACCCTGGGGATGGAGAGGCCACCACTCTGGTGACATGGGTGCCACCACTCTGGGGACATGGATGGCCCCACTTTGGGGACATGGGTGCCACCACCTTTGGGATGGGGAGGCCACCACCTTGGGGACATGGGTGCCACCAGCCTGGGGACGTGGGTGGCCTCACTTTGGGGACACGGGTGCCACCACCTTTGGGATGGGGAGGCCACCACCGTGGGGACACTGACAGGAGCCGCGGTTCCCTTTGCAGAGCGAATCCCCCCTGAGAAACCAGCGGCTCATCTCATCGGTGAGGGGGGACAGCGGGACACCTGTCCCCAAGGGGGGGGGACACAGTGGGACACCTGTCCCCAAGGATGGGGGGGG